>NC_064639.1:448638911-448938911 GCF_023864345.2 Schistocerca serialis cubense | reverse complement strand
AAACCACCTTTGTGTATAGATCCAGTGTGCAGATTTTTCTTTCCTTTCACAGACCAGACCTCTGCTCTCTCCTCCATTTTGCATTGAAAACATGTATAAAGTTCACTAGTCACTGTTTTGTCCTTCAGATGGTAGTCAGAATATCCTGGTTTCCTCCCAGAAAGCGCTAGTTTCTAGTTCAAGAAATTGATTTTGGCTATTTTGCTGCACGGCTATGTGCTTTCACTCACTGCTTTAATTGCAGTTTTGTTTTGGCGTGAAGTGGTACAGCCATGTCTTAACCACAATACTGGAGCGGCACAGAAAACCAATTTGGTTATTCAAATGGTCCCAGCACCACTGACAACTTCATTTGTGCATTTGCTTTCTGTCAACATTGAACATACATAGTACATGTTTTATATGCAGGGTGACGCAAAAGTGCCGCACTTAGGTGCCGACATGCAATTTGTCACCCAGATACAAGACAAAATTTATCCAGCAAAATCATGTCGGGTGCATTTTGAAACAAACGTGTGAAAATCAGGAGCTGGCAACACTTCACAGCACACCAGAATGTATCTTCCTGCACTACTATACTAGCCTTGAAACTCACGTCCAAATGGAGCTATGGTTCGAACCTCATCAGGTTCCTTTCTTATTCTTTATACATCTGTTCCCTAGTTCTTGGCATTTTTAAGCAGGACATCATTTTGTCACATGACAGTAACCTATCACGTGAGACTGGAATCCATTAAGCAAAATGCATGTGTCTACTAACTGTGCATTGCCCAACCATAACTGGTCCTGTCAAGTCATGTAGGGTGACTTCCTGATGGAGTACACAAATGATGAATATGCCAACATGCTTTTGGTGCTGGGTGCGTCCGATAATGAAGCTGTAGCTGGTACTTGTGCATATGATACATGATGCCCTCAAAGGTGCCTTATCAATAAGAAGGTTTTTTTTTCCACCTGGAGCAATGCTTCATGAAACCGGTAATCTTATCCACAAGTAATGGACAGAGGTCATCCAAGCACTAGATGTATTCCACAAACAGAGGACGTGATTCTTGAAACTGTTCACCTATCATCTCGCTTCCCTGCACCATGAAGATTGTATCTACATGGAAATGAGCACTCGGTGCAGAGAAGGGGCAGAGATATATGCTATGGCAGGAATGGTGGTTTCACCAACACAGACATTGACACGATCTGTGCTAGCGTAATGTAATTACTGATCAATCAGAAGCTGTATATGGGCTCTCTAAGGCCACCACAGCAACAGTTTTGATAGTCACTTGCTCCTGATGAAGAGTGTGAAGGTAATCATCGAAAGCTCAATGTTTTACTCTAAATTGATGGGGCATGAAGTTTGAGAATGTTTTATACAAAAATGCCATTGCTAAAGACTTCGTTGTCATGTATGTTAATTTGCTGTTCAGATGCTTGTGTTCATGATACTTTTAATCATAGTATGTATATTTTGTAAATCTGGTGCTGGAGAATGTTCCACTGGGCATAATACATATATATTCCCTATTCAGATTTTGTACAAAACTCTTGACCAAGTTTGTTGACTGAGTTACTTATGTGTGTAACTATGTATATTTTAACATTCTGACTTGTCTTTGGTATGTGCTACATTGTTATCTTACAACTGCATAGTATGCAGTTGGTATTGACATTTTAGCTGTCACCAACTTCCAGAACTGTGGTACAGCTCTGCATGAAGCATTCTGATCATTAATTCTTCAAGTGTACATATCTCTTTCTGACATCTTAATCATTGAGTGTGTCATGCCTAATTGTGCAGAGTTTCAGCATTGTTATTTGTGGTTGTGGTTTTGGGAAATCCGTGATGTGGACTGTCTTTAAGACAAATACAAGAATGTTTGAATTCCCCTATTTGTGTACTAACTATTGCACATAAAGGAAGAGACTCAGTATGTGATTGAATTAATTGTTGTTGTTAGTAGACCATCTAAAACAAAACAAAATTGCAATGACACGCTATTACAATTTATCCATTTAAACAGAACATATACAGTATGACTCCTTTAAGACACTGAATAAGCATAACTGTTTTGTAGGACAAGTTGACATGTGATGTGTGTTACATGCTACATGTACAGACATTTAAAAAAATCAGTAATATCAGTTCAGTTTGTGGGCAAGGCTGTGAAGTTTTCACCTGCTGTTTGTGCTAGGACGTTTCAGAAAATCTATTCTATACTAGATCAAACTGGCTCATTCCCCACACATTAAAGAGCCTCATATCTTTTCCTTGCTTTTCGCCTTTTTCTAGAAATTGTAACACATTATTGTCTTCTGCAGACTAGATATTTATGTAACAGCACCACAATCCAGAAGTTAATGATTGTTGTCTGCCAGGGTTGACCTGTTATTATGCCCAGTACTCTGTGTTTGCTATTCATCAAACAATGCAGTTTGAAATCAAAGACAATGTAAAGATACTGATGTGTAATAAGGAATCCTGTGCCTAGGAATGTGTACAATATGTTGAATAATTTACTGTCCTAATTATGCACTGAATGATACCAGAAAATTGCACATTTTACACATTTCAGATGATATATTCAAATCATAAATATTTTCTGTATGCCTTCTTGCTTGAGTAGGAATATGCCACAGTTGAATCTCACATACAGTTTTGGTAAACTTTGCTTAGTAGATGAGCTTTGCTTCCTGGGACCCAGTATGAATTAAAATGCTTGTTGAAATCAAAATTGCTTTTTGTATTCCAAGGGTGAAAGGTGCCAGGTATGCTGGTAGATGGACAGGAATTAATTTGCCTGCCTGTCTACGAAAGCTCCCAGAACCTTAGCTTGCAGCTGTTAGTAAGAGAGCTCTTGTTTGGAGCAAGTGACATGCTCATTTTTTCCGTAATGCTGATCGGTAGACTTTTTTTTTTCCTGCTGATGCACAGACTAAGCTGTTACAAGAAAGGAAATAATCTGAGTTGAGAGAGCTTGCTACATATTCCTGCCACCATAAGAAGGGCATTATATACTTTCAAATTCATTGTGTGATATTTTGCTGTATTAAGGAAATGCTTTGCAGTTAAATTACATTGTTCCTTTTGCATGCAGCGTTTTATAAATGGAGAAATACACTTATTCACTTCATCTATGTCAACAATGGAAACTTGTATAGGTATGCTGAGTGCTGTGATATATGTACTACTTCACTGTTAGTTGTAGTAACACTGTACTGATGGCAGGCACACTTATGGGCAAAATGTTTGTAAGGATCTCTTGATTTATAAATTAACAACAGATTGGTAAATTACTTAATCATATTTTCTGACCTTACTGTACATTCTTTTCATTTATTTATTGAGTGACCCTTACAACACCTCAGATGGGAAACTGTGCCATTACACAATTTCATTCTTGCATGTGCATGAAATCACATCTTCTTGTTGTTCTTGTATTTTTGTTAATTCTAGTCTAGGTTACATATTTTTCTGAGTACACACTTCACATGTGAATTCTGTGATTCTTACAGAATGCTTTGTTGTGTAGCTTATACATGAACACAAAAATTGTCATTTGGTATATTTGAGCATGTGATCAATAATTAAAGATTGATCGTACATTAAGTGAAATCTTTGAATACTTTTGAATTACCTTTCCATTTGCCCTTTTTTGTAAGGTTATGTCCACAGTTGAAAAGCTTAGCAAGTAATTTTAAGTCTAATTTCCTGAGTATTGTGCCTTAGTTATTTTATTTTTAAATATGTAGTGTCTTGTGGATATAGCTGATGTTAGCACTTTTTTGGTCTTGTGTAATGGGAATGTGGATGTGTCATGGAGTACTTACTTTATAATATAAGAAGTGTTTTATCTGAACTGAAGATACTCCCTACAATGCATGTTTTGAGACACAGTACATTGTGAAACCAGACTGTTTCTCAGCTTGACAAATTTTTTACTGTTGGTTATTGAAGTGACCATACTGTTTTGAAATGAAGTACAGTATATTGTTTTGGCAACAGAGCAGCAGGTACTACAGTGCCATACATCTGTATAGTCAGATGTAGTACAACAAAAAGTAACAGTTGAACTGTAAACTTAGGAAGTGGAACAAAAGCAAGCTTTTTTATTCATTTTAATATTTATGCTATAAATTTCTATAATTACAAATCAGATAAAAATTACAATGGTGATGAAATGGTGAAACTAAGTGAATAGTGAGCAGAATATTTCCCAATTTAAAATAGAAACATGACATGGAGGGAACTCATTGATGAGGTATTTGATTTGATGAGTCAAAGAATTTCTTTGCTGCTACCGGGTGAGGCTGGTAGAAGATCAGAAAATGTGAGAAAATAAGTCTATTGTTTTCACTACATTTCTTTGAAAGTCAAGAAAATTCAACACAAATTTGTATCCATTAACTGGTCAACATATTCTGTAGTACCTCTCAAACATAACAAGTCTCTCCTCCTCTCCAGAAGTAATGTGAAAGATGATGCTGGTGAAATCCAGTAAACTGGAGCTGATGAGGCATGGATACCAATAAAGAATAATTGAAATCTGATAACACTATGAGAGTACAGTTTTGTGCATGTAAAAGCATAAAAACATGGTTTTCATAAATACACAGACAATAGATTAATGTAATTGGATAGATAAAAAATCTTCTCACCAAGTTGTGGTAGAACACATACATAAAAGAAGGTTATAATTAGGCAAGCTTTTGGAGCCAGTGGCTCCTTTTTCAAGCAGAAGGGTTGAAAGGGAAGGAATAGGGGTGAAGGAAAATGATTGGAGAGGTCTAGGAAAAGGGGTAGATTTCGGGAAAGTCACAAAGAACCACGGGTCAGGGTAGACTTACGGGATGAGATGAGAAGGAAAGATTCATTGTTGGGAACTGCACCGCATGAGATTTGAAAACTTGAGAATTCAATGGAGGAAGACAAGGTGATATGCAAGGCAGAGATTACTGATAAAACCACCTTTAAGCTCTCAGATTTCAAATTTTGTCCAGTGCAGTCGCCAACAGTCAGCCTTTCCTTTTCAAACTGTCTGGTAAGTCTCCCTTAACCCACAGTTCTAGTTGATTTTTCCAAATCTACCCATTTTCCTAGACCTCTCCAGCCCTTTCCATCACCATTCTTCCTTCCCTTTTAACCCTTCTGCCTGAAGAAGGAGCCACTGGCTATGAAAGCTTGCCTAATTATAACCTTCTTTTATGTGCATGTTCTGCCGCTGCTTGCTGAGTAGATTTTTTATGTATCCAATTACATTTATAGTCAAACACAGTAGATTGCTACTGGCCCCTTAGAGGAGGCATTGTGTTGTAGACAGGCACCATGAGAAGAGTGCTAAACATGCAAGCTTTCAGACAAAAAGTCCTTTGTCTGATACAGAAAACACACACACACACACACACACACACACACACACACACACACAGTCACAACTCGAGCACACACAGGTACTGGCTCCAGCTGGGCCCCAGTGGCCAGAGACAGTAGCTGCGCACGTGTGTGTGTGTGTGTGTGTGTGTGTGTGTGTGTGTGTGTGTGTGTGTGTGTGTTGTGTGTCTTCTAATTCAGAAGAAGGATTTTTTTTTTTTTTTTCCGGAAGCTTAAATGTTTAGCCATCTTTTCATTCTGCCTGTCTGCAACTCAGTGCCTCCTCTGTGTGGCGAGTAGTAATTATGCTTTTCATATTGTTGTTATTTTATCCTGGACATTCCATTGTTTGTTTTTAATAAATGCAGTACAAATAATTGTTGTCATAGATAGTGGTCATTTTATGTGAGGAACAGTTCTAATAACCACACTGGAAGAAGAAAAAGCAGCGTAAGGGAAATAAAAGAAGAGCACTGTTGTAAAACAAAGTCAAGAGCAGGAAAATAGTTTGCAACAGAAGCTTGCTAAAAGATGAAGATAAAAGGCAAGTGCAAGAGTTGTAAATGTGTGAGCTAATCTCATTGATAGCTTCCGATTAGCCTCAAGAAATTGGAAAGGGTGTACAGTCCGGTGAGCCCAAATAACATAGAAAGGCAGACATTGAGAAAAATAAATCTTATAGAAAATATTATCAACAAGGTCTTACAAAGATAATTATTTATGAAGAGTTGCTTGTGTTGAAATTTATTGGAAACAAACACATCTCCATTATCTCCATGGTTATGGTGTTCAAGGATCTTAGTTTTATCAACTATATTCTGAGTTCTGTTGAGAGGCTACATCCTGAAACAGCTGACTTCTCACGTTGGGTTCAGCTTCTCTGTGAGAAGTACTTCACAGCATTCATTACCCATAAAGAATTGCAAGAAAGTGACTGAGTGTACAGACCTGTCTTGTGACAGCCAGAGCGACAGCACCAGCAGCAGCGAGTACTGTTTGTATAAAGCGTTTATTTTGCATTTTGTTTACGACCTTCCACTAAGGAAGGGGTTCTATTTGTGTTTATCTGCTCTGCATAGTAACTAACAGTTCTTGATAAAACTTTACGTAGTTTTCGTGTTAGATTTCTTAGTGTTTTCTTGATCGTTTAGAACAGAAAGCGCCCTAAAACCGTCTTTTGTTTGTTTCGCGGCCGTTAGCCACTAGTCACCTGAATCAGCAGTTGTCTTGTGACAGCCAGAGCGACAGCACCAGCAGCAGCGAGTACTGTTTGTATAAAGCGTTTATTTTGCATTTTGTTTACGACCTTCCACTAAGGAAGGGGTTCTATTTGTGTTTATCTGCTCTGCATAGTAACTAACAGTTCTTGATAAAACTTTACGTAGTTTTCGTGTTAGATTTCTTAGTGTTTTCTTGATCGTTTAGAACAGAAAGCGCCCTAAAACCGTCTTTTGTTTGTTTCGCGGCCGTTAGCCACTAGTCACCTGAATCAGCAGTTGTCTTGTGACAGCCAGAGCGACAGCACCAGCAGCAGCGAGTACTGTTTGTATAAAGCGTTTATTTTGCATTTTGTTTACGACCTTCCACTAAGGAAGGGGTTCTATTTGTGTTTATCTGCTCTGCATAGTAACTAACAGTTCTTGATAAAACTTTACGTAGTTTTCGTGTTAGATTTCTTAGTGTTTTCTTGATCGTTTAGAACAGAAAGCGCCCTAAAACCGTCTTTTGTTTGTTTCGCGGCCGTTAGCCACTAGTCACTTGAATCAGCAGTTGTCTTGTGACAGCCAGAGCGACAGCACCAGCAGCAGCGAGTACTGTTTGTATAAAGCGTTTTTGTACTTATTTGCTGCGCTTAGCTTTTAAATAGTTTTTCTGGGAAAACCTAGCGTAGTTTTCGCGTCTCGTATTTCAGTGAGTGTTTCTTGATTATCAGAGTAGCTCATCAGAAGATTATCTTGGGAATTTGTCACCGTATAGAGTAGGGTAAACATAGTCATGTGTAGGGACTGTGGTTGTTGTGAGCGGACGCAAGGAGAATTGGCCACTCTTCGGGGGCAGGTGAAGGCTTTGTCTGTTAGGCTCATCGAGCTCGAGGCGCAGGCGTCGGCTCGTAGTGGCGTTGGGGCAACTGTGGTGAGACCTATGCCTACTTCGGTGGCCTTGGAATCACATGGAACCCCTGATGTCGCTGCGTCTTCCGGCAGTGAGCATCTTACCGGTCAGCCATCACTCCAGGGTGAATGGCGGACAGTGGTGGGCTCGCGCGTGCCTGGCCGAAAGGCGAAGGTGGGATCTGGCCGCGTGGCAGCTGCCTTACCCCTTTCCAACAGGTACGGGGTGCTTCCTAGTGGTGATGACATCGTTTCCGAGCCACCACAGGGTGCCTCGCCTGTTGGGCCAGTGGCCGATTCTCCGGCAAGGTCCCGACAGTCACAGAGGGTGGGCCTATTAGTTATAGGGAGCTCCAACGTTAGGCGGGTTATGGAGCCCCTCAGGAAAATAGCGGGTAGGTCGGGGAAGAATGCCAGTGTGCACTCGGTGTGCTTGCCGGGGGGTCTCGTCCGTAATGTGGAGGAGGCCCTTCCGGCAGCTATTGAACGCACTGGGTGTGACCGGCTGCAGATAGTAGCACATGTTGGAACGAATGACGCCTGCCGCTTGGGTTCTGAGGCCATCCTTGGTTCCTTCCGGCGGCTGGCTGATTTGGTGAAGACAACCAGCATCGCACGCGGAGTGCAAGCTGAGCTTAATATCTGCAGCATAGTGCCCAGAGTCGATCGCGGTCCTCTGGTTTGGAGCCGTGTGGAGGGTCTAAACCAGAGGCTCAGACGACTCTGCGACTATAATGGTTGCAAATTCATCGACCTCCGTTATTGGGTGGAGAACTGTAGGGCCCCCCTAGACAGGTCAGGCGTGCACTACACACCGGAAGCAGCTACTAGGGTAGCAGAGTACGTGTGGCGTGCACACGGGGGTTTTTTAGGTTAGAGGGACCCCCCCTTGGGCGAAACGATAAAATACCTGACGGCTTACCAGAGAGGACATTATCATCGTTGATAAAGAATGTCCGTCCTCAGCGACCAAAAACAGGAAAAGTTAACGTAGTATTGGTAAACTGCAGGAGTATCCAGGGCAAGGTTCCTGAATTAGTATCTCTTATTGAAGGAAATAGTGCGCATATAGTATTAGGAACGGAAAGTTGGTTAAAACCGGAAGTGAACAGTAACGAAATCCTAGACACAGAATGGAATATATACCGCAAGGATAGGATAAACGCCAATGGTGGAGGAGTATTTATAGCAGTAAAGAATTCAATAATATCCAGTGAAGTTATTAGCGAATGCGAATGTGAAATAATCTGGGTTAAGTTAAGTATCAAAGGTGGGTCAGATATGATAGTCGGATGCTTCTATAGACCACCTGCATCAGCAACCGTAGTAGTTGAGCGCCTCAGAGAGAACCTGCAGAACGTCGTGAAGAAGTTTCGTGATCATACTATTGTAATAGGGGGAGACTTCAATCTACCAGGTATAGAATGGGATAGTCACACAATCAGAACTGGAGCCAGGGACAGAGACTCTTGTGACATTATCCTGACTGCCTTGTCCGAGAATTACTTCGAGCAGATAGTTAGAGAACCAACTCGTGATGCTAACGTTTTAGACCTCATAGCAACAAATAGACCGGAACTTTTCGACTCCGTGAATGTAGAAGAGGGTATCAGTGATCATAAGTCAGTGGTTGCATCAATGACTACAAGTGCAATAAGAAAGGCCAAGAAAGGAAGGAAAATATATTTGCTTAACAAGAGTGATAGGGCACAAATCGCAGAATATCTGAGTGACCACCATCAAACGTTCATTTCTGAGGAAGAGGATGTGGAACAAAAATGGAAAAAATTCAGAAACATCGTCCAGTACGCCTTAGATAAGTTCGTACCGACTAAGGTCCAAAGCGAGGGGAAAGATCCACCGTGGTATAACAATCATGTACGAAAGGTACTACGGAAACAAAGAAAGCTTCATCATAGGTTTAAGAGTAGTCGAATCATAGCTGATAAGGAAAAGCTGAACGAAGCGAAAAAGAGCGTAAAGAGAGCAATGAGAGAAGCATTCAACGAATTCGAACATAAAACATTGGCAAACAATCTAAACAAGAACCCTAAAAAGTTTTGGTCATATGTAAGATCGGTAAGCGGATCTAAATCCCCTATTCAGTCACTCGTTGACCACGATGGCACCGAAACAGAGGACGACCGAAGAAAGGCAGAAATACTGAATTCAGTGTTCCGAAACTGTTTCACTGCGGAAAATCGTAACACGGTCCCTGACTTCAGCCGTCGCACGGACGCCAAAATGGAAAATATTGAAATAAACGATATCGGAATTGAAAAACAACTGCTATCACTTAGTAGCGGAAAAGCATCCGGACCAGACGAGATACCCTTAAGATTCTACAGTGATTATGCTAAAGAACTTGCCCCCTTTCTATCAGCAATTTATCGTAGATCGCTGGAAGAACGTAAAGTACCTAGCGACTGGAAGAAAGCGCAGGTCGTTCCCATTTTCAAGAAGGGTCATAAATCAGATGCGAATAATTATAGGCCTATTTCGCTTACGTCAATCTGTTGTAGAATAATGGAACATGTTTTGTGTTCTCGTATTATGACGTTCTTAGATAATACAAATCTCCTTCATCATAACCAACATGGATTCCGCAAACAGAGATCATGTGAAACTCAGCTCGCCCTATTTGCCCAAGAAATTCACAGTGCCATAGACACTGGCGAGCAGATTGATGCCGTATTCCTGGACTTCAGGAAGGCATTTGATACGGTTCCGCACTTACGTTTAGTGAAAAAAATACGAGCTTACGGAATATCGGACCAGGTTTGTGATTGGATTCAGGATTTCCTAGAAGAAAGAACACAACATGTCATTCTTAACGGTTCAAAATCTGCAGATGTAGAGGTAATTTCGGGAGTACCGCAGGGAAGCGTGATAGGACCTTTATTGTTTACAATATACATAAATGACTTAGTTGACAACATCGGTAGCTCCGTGAGGCTATTTGCAGATGACACGGTTGTCTACAAGAAAGTAGCAACATCAGAAGACTCGTACGTACTCCAGGAGGACCTGCAGAGGATTAATGCATGGTGCGACAGCTGGCAGCTTTCCCTAAACGTAGATAAATGTAATATAATGCGCATACATAGGGGCAGAAATCCATTCCAGTACGATTATGCCATAGGTGGTAAATCATTGGAAGCGGTAACGACCGTAAAATACTTAGGAGTTACTATCCGGAGCGATGTGAAGTGGATTGATCACATAAAACAAATAGTGGGAAAAGCAGGCGCCAGGTTGAGATTCATAGGAAGAATTCTAAGAAAATGTGACTCATCGACGAAAGAAGTAGCTTACAAAACGCTTGTTCGTCCGATTCTTGAGTATTGCTCATCAATATGGGACCCTTACCAGGTTGGATTAATAGAAGAGATAGACATGATCCAGCAAAAAGCAGCGCGATTCGTCATGGGGACATTTAGTCAGCGCGAGAGCGTTACGGAGATGCTGAACAAGCTCCAGTGGCGGACACTTCAAGAAAGGCGTTACGCAATACGGAGAGGTTTATTATCAAAATTACGAGAGAGCACATTCCGGGAAGAGACGGGCAACATATTACTACCGCCCACATATATCTCGCGTAATGATCACAACGAAAAGATCCGAGAAATTAGAGCAAATACGGAGACTTACAAGCAGTCGTTCTTTCCACGCACAATTCGTGAATGGAACAGGGAAGGGGGATCAGATAGTGGTACAATAAGTACCCTCCGCCACACACCGTAAGGTGGCTCGTGGAGTATAGATGTAGATGTAGATGGTCTCTGAAGAAGTAGAAGAAAAGTTCATTAGCAGAGCTACCATATCCCAGGTCTTGTGTCTGTGTCCATCCATTGTTCAGTGCCTCACTTTAAGAAGGCTAGCTTGACGTCATTGTTTTCTACATAGCTGTGTGGCCTTACACAAGTTTTCTCTAGAAACAAAATACCACAGTGTTGCTTTCATTTTCATGTAAAACCTACAACTAATGTTTATGAAGTATGTGCATAGCATTCACCAAAACGTAGCCACCTACTTAGTATTGCACAGGCTTCCTACCCCATACAGTCAATTTTGGTGCTTTGTGGTTTTGGCATTGTTTTATAACTGGAGTTAAAAGAAGGAAAATGCATAACTGTTCATGCAGTAGTGAACTTTCAAATGTTAATTGTGATGGTAAGCCTGTTTTGGATTGCATTCGTTATTATAGATGGTACAAACTATTTTTGTCAAACTATTCCTGCACAAAATATGATATTCTGTATATTACAATCAGGCTTCAAAAGATATCGTACTATTTGAACAAAAATGTTATATTTTGAGGGAATCCGTTTGGCAGATAAATTGCAGTGGTAAGTATCATTCATTTATATTTTTATTACCTAACTGAAATAAATCTGGTGAAACATGCTGTAACTGCACATCTTCACGTGAAGCTATTGACAGTGTCCACAGTGGATGCAGGACCTCATGCTGTTGAATCCCGTTTCACAATGAGTTACACACATTGAACTGATCCAGCAGCATGTGAATATTTTTCCTGGCATTATTTCCAGAGCTAATTGTTTACAGCTACACAGTCTAAGTCAGGAAGTCAGCTTATGTAACCCATGTGTGAATGAATATATGGTATATGTGGTCTTCGGTTAAATGTTTGTAGTTGTTCTTGTGCCATATATATGGGTCAGATGCTGAAATAATACAACTGCTTAAATATATTGATCGCTACTGTTATAAAGAACAGTTTCAGGAAGGGAATGTAGGTGTAAATGTGTTGTATGAAATGAGATATTTATATTCATTATGTTTGAAGATTGTTTGACTTTCGACCACAAAGTGCTAGCACAATTTCAAAATAATAACTGTTAAATAGTTTTAAGTAATTGAATATTGGTCATCATAGCTTGAAATAAAAGTTCCTCTTGCGTGGAACCCATTTATTGAATTAACAGGTTGTGATATTATACAAGACATGTTGCCCTCATTTCTACCATAAACAGAATGAATGCTCATTGCTTTCAGAGCCCCTTTCCGCTCCCACTACCTGATGTCACATCCTGACATCCTGCAGCTAAGGACAGTACGTTCAGCACTTTTTGAACGCAGTTTAAAATACAATGCTGATCACAGTTGTAACTATTTACTACATTTAAGTGGAGACTATGAATCATATGAGTTCAAGCATTATCGTCCATCAATACAAACCTTGCAACAACCATACACGAGGTCCCAAGATCTTGTCAGAATACCTGACAGCAGTTAAACCTTATCTATTCACCTGTACAATTTCATGAAGAGCTGTTCGAGTGGTCAGCATAATCCCTGTAAACACCTTTTGGGATCATCCTCGATATTGGTTTCTTTCTATGATGTTTGGGTCCCAAAATCATATTTCACATCCCCTCCAGAGACAAATCTGTCAAGAATCACTCTCCAGAGTGTAAGAAGAACATTGGACCACTGTTTGACCGTCCAGGTGGCATATTGAAGACTGTGCTCCAGACGTTCCTTTTTGTAAAGACACGGTTAGAGGTACGAATACAAGAAGTCTCTGACAGTAAAGATCACTCTGCCTAAGCCTTCTGCATGGCGTTTGCCTCAGTACAGCTTGGCCAGTGGATGTTGCAAGTCAGATGCCAGTTGCTGTGTGGTACTAAGGCAGTACCATTGTACCCTTACAGCCAAATAATGGTTTCTCTTTCCGGTGTCACACATGGTCGGCTCTACCCTGGTCTTTGGGATACAGTTTCGGTTTCTATAAACTGTCACCACATCCAAGAAACAACAGAACGATTCACTTTAAGCCATCGGGCCACATCAGTTTGCGACTGTCCTGCTTCCATTCTTCCCGTGCTTCTTCAGTGCGGAGTCTGGTGGGCGTCTTCTCTGTGTTGTACTGCTCTGTCTGTCACTTAGTACACAGCGATTGTGGATGTGGGACTACCCAACAAATACTAACCCTTTTGATGGGTGCCCTGACATCACTGCTGGCGTGGCTGTTCATTGGCTGGAATGCCATCTTCCATGCAGAATATGAGTGTACGGATATCTGTTGACAGTTCGTATGATTGTATCATGAATTAGACTCAAGAAGGGGAAATAGTAGTTTGTTGCTTTAATTTTGAACAACAATGTATGTGAATACATAGAACTTCACAACTGCTCCTCCCATAGAGCTAGTACGTACTAGGGAATATTGAATATCGGGGATGAAATAGGAACAAGGAGTTTTGGAACAATAACAACAACAATTATTACACATTCTGATTGCTTCATATATCCTCTAAAGGTGGTCAGAAATGGTCTGAAAAGCTTGTAAGGGTGTTGCAAGGGAAGATGTGCTGAGAAGTAATTGTTAAGAAAAAAATTCAATAAATTGTGCTGTTTCGAGTTTTTTTTAGCAATGAAGTCAGGTCTTTGTATGTGCAAATTCAAGCACATGTGTATACCAGAATGGGGTATTGCACAGACAACTGTGGGTCATTGAGTTACCACTTGTTGAAATGCTCATTACCAGTTGAAATGTGCATTTTTTGGAAATGATAAATGTAAGCTATGTGAGCGAAAGCTACATTTGTTCACTTTAAGGAAACCAAACAAAGAACAGGTTTGGTGACAGTGTCTCTGGCAGGCTGCTTGAGTTTGCATGTGCGGTGATTTGATTGGCTAACTTCAATGTTAAATAACTTGGAAACAGTACTATATATCGGATTTTTTTAAACAATTATTTCTTAGCACAACCTCCCCATAAACAATCTTACAACCTTTTCAGACTGTTACTGACCACCCTGTATGTGTGTCCAGCTAACCATACAAATTTTTTTACACAAATGTTTTCAGATAATTGAAACAAAAAGAAAATAGTATTACATGTAAGATACAAATGAATACTGGAAAAATAAAGTAGCTGCAATTAGCAGTACTTCAGCTTAAAAATGAAATCACCATTGTAGCTGAATGTACAAAGACATATCTTGTACGCATGTAAATAACGTTTATACACACTTCTAATTAGAGCAACATAATGTATTTAATAACCCATAGGTCTCTCTCTATCCATTTGCAAGTACGTGTATCTTGAAACAGATAAGTTAAATAATACTACAGTATGCCATATTTTGTGGATCTTTTCATGTAATTTTTGTCACTGTGGTCCTATTTTTGTGTTGTTGGTGTGTGGGAAATGAAAGATCTATTGGAAATCAGTTCAATGTACAAAGATTGTGTGTTTGTAACATAATACTTGAATCCAATTTACCTCTGTATTCAATGGTTTTTCCCATTTTACCATTTTGTTTGTGGAGAATAAAAGGCATAGGAAAAAGGGTAAGAAAATACTAAAATAGGAGTCTCAGGTAGGAGACATCTGTTGCTCTCACTATGTGGTACTGTTCCGTAATTTTGACGCATGCCTGTTCTGCTGTGTGATAACTATTCAGCTTTGCATTGACTTTTGTCTTTTGCATTTATCTGTTAGTTTTCTTAATTCTCTCTTATGTGTGAACCGCATGTTGTTTCATTATGGATGTTACCGTCTTTGTCCATAGTTGGTATGATTACACATTTATGTTCCAGTCGAACGTGTTAGGAGGTCAGGAGATGATGAATCCTTCTCGTCTGAGGCTGAAATGGGTTCAGGAGCAGCAGGTAAGTGTTCCATACCACTTTCTGTTTTTATTCATCATATTTATTTGTTTTTAGTAGTGTTCTTATTAGTTTTTAATTGTGTACAATGTAAGTATAACTTGGTAATTGGACACTTCATTAGACAAAATCAAACCAAGAGACAAATTAAACATGTAGCTGTGCTTGTGCTTTCTTCCAAGTTGTACTTTGGCGGTCACTGCAACAGTTTCACAGCTGTGTCACCATGGTGTCCCACATGAGGGTGAGGAGAAGGCATTGTGCTGGGTACGTGATGCCAGGTGGTAGGTTACATCACAATGTTGGTGTATGCCTTGCAAATCTTATTCTGAGGCCAGACATATGCTTTGCAGTGTTTCAGTTGTACGTGGAACTTAATGTGCCAAATCTCAGGCTTTTTTGCCACTTGAAAAGGTGATTATACTGTTATTTTATCAATATACAGGGTGATCCTTTGATTGTGACTGTGCCAAATATCTCACGAAATAAGCGTCAAACGAAGAAACTACAAAGATTGAAACTTGTCTAGCCTGCAGTGGGAAACCAGATGGCGCTATGGTTGGCCTGCTAGATGGCGCTGCCATAGGTCAAACAGATATCAACTGCATTTTTTAAAATAGGAACCCCCATTTTTTATTACATATTCGTGTAGTACATAAAGAAATATGAATGTTTTAGTTGGACCATTTTTTTTTCGCTTTGTGATAGATGGCGCTGTAATAGTCACAAACATATGGTTCACAATTTTAGATGAAACTTGGTAACAGGTAGATTTTTTAAATTAAAATACAGAACGTAGGTACGTTTAAACATTTTATTTTGGTTGTTCCAATGTGATACATGTACCTTTGTGAACTTATCATTTCTGAGAATGAATGCTGTCACAGCGTGATTACCTATAAATACCACATTAATGCAATAAATGCTCAAAATGATGTCCGTCAACCTCAATGCATTTGGCAATATGTGTAACGACATTCCTCTCAACAGCGAGTAGTTTGCCTTCTGTAATGTTTGCACATGCACTGACAATGCGCTGACACATGTTGTCAGACGTTGTTGGTGGATCACGATAGCAAATATCGCTCAACTTTCCCCACAGAAAGAAATTTGGGGACATCAGATCCGGTGAACTTGCGGGCCATGGTATGGTGCTTCGGCTGCCAATCCACCTGTCATGAAATATGCTATTCAATACCGCTTCAACCGCACGCGAGTAATGTGTCGGACATCCATCATGTTGGAAGTACATCACCATTCTGTCATGCTGTGAAACATATTGCAGTAACATCGGTAAAACGTTATGTAGGAAATCAGCATACATTCCACCATTTAGACTAACATCGATAAAATGGGGGCCAATTATTCTTCCTCCCGTAATGCCACACCATACATTAACCCGCCAAGGTTGCCGATGTTCAACTTGTCACAGCCATCGCGGATTTTCCGTTGCCCAATAGTGCATATTATGCTGGTTTACGTTACCGCTGTTGGTGAATGACGCTTCGTCGCTAATTGGAATGCGTGCAAAAAATCTGTCACTGTCCGATAATTTCTCTTGTGTCCAGTGGCAGAACTGTACATGACGTTCAAAGTAGTCATCATGCAATTCCTGGTACATAGAAATATGGTACGTGTGCAGTCGATGTTGATGCAGCATTCTCAACATTGACGTTTCTGAGATGTTTCCACATAATACATAAGCCATGGCAATGCTGATTCTTAATCATTTATCTTGAGCATCAAAGGACTAATAATAATAGCACACAGCAGTTTTAAGTGGAAAATGCGTGTGTTATAGACAAGTAGGAAGGCATAACGACAGCAGTTAGAACTGTTTCGTAACTTGGTTCCATGAAGAATGGGAATACAAAACTCTTATTAGTTCCTTTGTACAGTACTTTAAGTGTGACAATCTCATTATGAACACGAATGCTACAAATAATTGAGAGCATCCAATTTTAAATGAGCACTGTTACAGCAGTGTGGTTTGTACTAAAGGCTCCAAGCAGGGTGTCTAAATCGACTGCGCTGTTGTTTTCCCAGACATTTTACTGAGAATAATTCATCTCCAGCAGAGTTCAGTGTGTTTGTTGTCAAGTTGTATGTGATCTTCACTTCCTCAATCATATGAAATATGGCCATGTAAACTTTATCCCTTTGTATCAACTCTTAGATTGCTCTTCAGAGTATCCAGTGAATGTACCCAGCAGAGGATCTTTTCTAGGACATTTTCTTCTTTGTGCAAAAGCAGAGTGAATAGGTCCCATTCTGTGTATCGGGAGTCTGTAGATTGAGATACAACGTGCTTATAAAGGACAATCAGTGGCAGTATGTGAGCTCCTGTCGTATCCAGTGATGTAATTGGTGAGGAAGACTGTAATAAGCAAGTGGTGAAAAAATTAACTGTATGTAAGAGAGATAACTTAGGCTGATTAAACTGTCTGCTTGACCAAGGAATAGCTCTTTCCAGTCAGTTGGAGACACTGAATTAATTTCTGGTTATTGTTTTTATGTAGGGCACTTTGGTTTAAACCATGGCTGTCTGTTGCATCGCGAAGAGTCTCAGCTGAGCTGTTTAATGCTTGTAATATTATTAAAGGGTGTTTCAGCTTCTCACCAACAGACTTTCAGAAACAAAACTGATACAATAGGCTAAATTTATTTGTCATGGAACTTGTCTATTTTTAACCCATTATATATGAGTTATTCCCTTGAGAAGCCTGCAACAGTCTTAGAATGAATGATATAATTTGTAAACAAATTAGGTTTTATGAAAGCCATCTTCCAAGAAGGATTCAAATGGTCTACAATGAGCGTAGTTGCAGAAATGCCTTTGTAACACTGATGTCCAGCTCCGTCAAGCTTGACATATTTCTATACCATGTCGTTTAACACTACTGGTTAAAGGAATCAGCTCAGTTATGGTGAATGCTGGAGTAACACATGCCATGGCATGGTCAGAAAGGAAAAAAATGCTGTATCTATGAGTATTTGTTTCCTAAGAGAAAGCACACAAAGCACAGTACTCTTTCTGAGGCTTGGAGGAGGCACCGGAGACACAGCAGGTCCTGCTTGACCTATCCAGTGCTCCTCAGAGCTCACAGTTAGCTCTGCTCACAAGTCCACAGTCCCTGTGTTTGGCCTCAAACATGCTGGGATCTGAACTGGTTGTGCTCAGCAGCTGGGAATGAGTCCAACAGTTTTATAAGTGTGATTTTCAGAAATTGTTGGTGAGGTATTTCATTGAAGTTTTGTGGTAGAACAACAACTCCTAGAAGATGATTGCCCACATTTCAGCCCAAATACTCACAGAAAACCTTTGTTGAGAAGATCTAACAGTAGTCACATGTTGGCTTCCTCATCATCATAGATGTGACAGAATCTAAGATTCAAATTAACTGCCACGTGCATAAAATAAAAAAAATCATTTGTGAGTAACATATGAAGCAGTATGATTAGCATTTTAATGAAGAAATCACAGCCCACTTTCATGTGAGGAAAGAAGTTGTATGACCCTAGTTTCCACACATTCTGTGTCATGGACCACAGTCATATAATACCCTCCAGATAGTTGGGTGACATGTGCCTGTAAAATATGATGAACCACAATTAGTAGTTGAAGGTGTGTTATTAAGCTTCTCTATTTTGACATCTTAGAAGTCCAGAATTCTCTCATTACAATTTCCCCTGCTAACATTGTTGGGATGAAGACAACTGTTCCTTGAAGGAGTTAGTAAAGGACAACAAAAATACTGTGTTTGTATGCTTCCTCTTAGGAAACAAATACTCACGGATATTACATATGTCTCTTCCCTTGCTTGCCTTCACTACACCATACAATTATTTCACTTAGTTCAAATGCTTGATCCAACACCTCACTTGTGAACAGCTGATGAGACTGGTAAGACACACTGAAGGCTTAGAAACAGAAATTTGAGCTGGGTGTGTTACATTGGATGCAATGAACAGTGTTCATAACTTGTAAATAACAGTTCAAAATCGATATGTTCCATAACCAAAAATGATCTATTACATGACCTGTCACCCATCAAAGTTTGTGATGTGATGATATGCTGTATAATAATGCTCCATCCTTTGGGAAAAAGCCGTATGTATGCTACGAAGAAAGCGTAAAATGCTTTAGGTAGTAGTGGTGCTAACGTAAGTATTGCATTTCACCATTTATGAGACAGCAGAACTTATTTACGAAATGTTCGAATGAAGCGACAGCAATTTCCAACTCTTGTTTCCAATTTCTGTATGAGTTATTTTAATATTTGAGCCCTGTTCTCGTTTTGATACTTCGCACTACAGTAGGCTTATTTTTAGTTGTTGGTTACATTATTTTGAGAGAGTCAGTTTTTTAAACGAATATTTGTATTTGTTTTGTGATGGACGCTAACGGTGGAGTCACCTGACGGCATAAAACACAACACCTAAATTCGGAATAATTTGTTTGTCATCTCGAAATAGTTGCAGGAATTTCCGTTTCATTGGGATGTGATATTCGTGAGAACAGTTAGGAATTTTCGTAAACCAGAATACGAGCGCGCGTAAAGTTTGAGTAGGACATGCAGTTTTAATCAGTTGGAGACGCACATTCCGGCGCATGCTGAGACGTCCATTCAATTAACGTACCACGGCCAGGCGTTGACGTACTTTAACACGACAGTTGGCATAATTTAACGATTCTCTTCGCGACGTATACCTCACGATATTGTAGATATCGGTCAAGGAAAGTGGTGTGTAAACGCTTCCTCTTTCTGAATTCGGTCGACTTGGAAGTGAAATAGGTGAATGACTGGGAACAGTTGCGTCGGCGCTGCCGTTCGGCGTTGTGCACTTTTCAGCATGCGGCAGCATATTCCGCAGTATGTAGCGTGCCAAGGCAGACCCAGCTGGCTTGCTCCCAAATAGGCGGCTGCCGTCGCCTGGAATTTCGGCCGCGTGCACCAACTTGCGTCATATTTTTTATTTTAAAATTTTGGCTTTGCTCGCACCTTGAGCTCGTAACGACAACTTCTCTAACCAAGTTATTTGACAACTCTGTGGCCTTACATCCTGCATTCAAAAGAAGGATGCAGTCGGTCAGCATCAGGGTATTACCTCGAAATCTTTCAGTTAACATAGCTGCCGCCACGGGTGTTTAATATTCGTACACCTTATGCGAAGTTGGCGGTGATATTTCGAGTCGAGCGTCGGACGTTCGCAACATAAGCAGAAGGTTCCGTGCAGTGCGAAATAATTCTAGATGAACGCTTTCAGATCTTTTTTCGGGGTAGTTGTCCAAAAGGGATATTGGGATAAAAATCCGACACATTAGACCGAATGAAATGCCGCACTAATTAAAGTAATGAAGTTTCATTCCGCAGGACCGGGCCTCGAAGCTGCTCCGGGCTGTGTAGCCTTAGGTTTTCGGTGCTTGCCCTGTGACTACAGCATCTGGGGAGTTCACATCATACAGAAGTCTTAAAAGTTGGATATCATGTACGGTTCTGTAACTTTGACATTATATGTTGTCATTTGTCAGTTACATAAGTTGTGGAGTATGTTGCGGTGACTTCGGCTGTTAATTCAGGTGAAGCAGATACAATTCTGCGTCAGTTACGAAGTTTTTACGTTCTCTGCTACGCGTTTCAGTGGTTAGCCATCATCATCTTTTTCATTTATCTGTTCATAGTGATAAGCGTTGAAGATTTGTTGCAACAGCGTGTGGGATGGCCGAGAGAAAACGTTGCGACTTGCATGTGTCAGTACATGTGGTGCAATTTTGACGCGGGAAATCGCATATACTTCTTATTGTATACCATTTACACAGTGTTGTATGGTTGATGTGCTGAACAAAGCGTGTGCGATTTTCTGCTTCAGAATGCAACACACGTACCTGATTACGATTACTGACAATCGAAACGCGTAGTATGTGAAGTAAAAAAATTTCTGACTGCTGCTGAATTACATATTTTGTCAAGGTCATTTATGGGTATGAAGTTAATATACCCTTCTTAGCGGTGAACACAAACTTTAATGTGTATATGTTTAGTTTTTGTCACTGCCATTGTTATTTCGTATGCGTGTCAAATGTAGAGAACTGCGTCAAGCTTTGCAATGAAGGAAGAAAGGTAGGTTTAGGGAGTATTGACATACCATCGGGACTAAGGCCGTTGGATATTGAACACGAACTCGATTGAGAGGAACTGATCGTATCTAGAGCTATCTTAAGGAGCTATATCGGCATTTCCTTGCAGAGGTTAAGAAAAAGTACTAACGCCTATAATTAGCTTGGCCGGACGGGAGTTTGCACCGTGCTCCTCCCTAATACGACTCTGCAGCAACCGTCAGTGGGCTGGATTTCATTTCGGGAGGAACTGAGTTCAGATACCGGTCCTGCTGTCCATATACACTCCTGGAAATTGAAATAAGAACACCGTGAATTCATTGTCCCAGGAAGGGGACACTTTATTGACACATTCCTGGGGTCAGATACATCACATGATCACACTGACAGAACCACAGGCACATAGACACAGGCAACAGAGCATGCACAATGTCGGCACTAGTACAGTGTATATCCACCTTTCGCAGCAATGCAGGCTGCTATTCTCCCATGGAGACGATCGTAGAGATGCTGGATGTAGTCCTGTGGAACGGCTTGCCATGCCATTTCCACCTGGCGCCTCAGTTGGACCAGCGTTCGTGCTGGACGTGCAGACCGCGTGAGACGACGCTTCATCCAGTCCCAAACATGCTCAATGGGGGACAGATCCGGAGATCTTGCTGGCCAGGGTAGTTGACTTACACCTTCTAGAGCACGTTGGGTGGCACGGGATACATGCGGACGTGCATTGTCCTGTTGGAACAGCAAGTTCCCTTGCCGGTCTAGGAATGGTAGAACGATGGGTTCGATGACGGTTTGGATGTACCGTGCACTATTCAGTGTCCCCTCGACGATCACCAGTGGTGTACGGCCAGTGTAGGAGATCGCTCCCCACACCATGATGCCGGGTGTTGGCCCTGTGTGCCTCGGTCGTATGCAGTCCTGATTGTGGCGCTCACCTGCACGGCGCCAAACACGCATACGACCATCATTGGCACCAAGGCAGAAGCGACTCTCATCGCTGAAGACGACACGTCTCCATTCGTCCCTCCATTCACGCCTGTCGCGACACCACTGGAGGCGGGCTGCACGATGTTGGGGCGTGAGCGGAAGACGGCCTAACGGTGTGCGGGACCGTAGCCCAGCTTCATGGAGACGGTTGCGAATGGTCCTCGCCGATACCCCAGGAGCAACAGTGTCCCTAATTTGCTGGGAAGTGGCGGTGCGGTCCCCTACGGCACTGCGTAGGATCCTACGGTCTTGGCGTGCATCCGTGCGTCGCTGCGGTCCGGTCCCAGGTCGACGGGCACGTGCACCTTCCGCCGACCACTGGCGACAACATCGATGTACTGTGGAGACCTCACGCCCCACGTGTTGAGCAATTCGGCGGTACGTCCACCCGGCCTCCCGCATGCCCACTATACGCCCTCGCTCAAAGTCTGTCAACTGCACATACGGTTCACGTCCACGCTGTCGCGGCATGCTACCAGTGTTAAAGACTGCGATGGAGCTCCGTATGCCACGGCAAACTGGCTGACACTGACGGCGGCGGTGCACAAATGCTGCGCAGCTAGCGCCATTCGACGGCCAACACCGCGGTTCCTGGTGTGTCCGCTGTGCCGTGCGTGTGATCATTGCTTGTACAGCCCTCTCGCAGTGTCCGGAGCAAGTATGGTGGGTCTGACACACCGGTGTCAATGTGTTCTTTTTTCCATTTCCAGGAGTGTATTTCCGTACTTTGTTCATGAGGAAACTCTCTGTTTGCTTCACAGTGTGTAGTTGTCGATTACTTCTATCTGTTACTTCTCTCCCTTCTTTCGACGTATTTTCCTGATATGTCAAAGCCAAGCGTCTTCCGCGTGAGTGGATTGCATCCTTAAAGTGCGACCCTGTGCATCTGCAAAGTACATGTCCAACTGCCGTAAATTCTTCAAAGGACTTGAAACGTTTTGCCGCCTGGTGCCCAGTCGGTATTTTTATCGTGTAGGTCCAAAAGCCTTTGGTAGTATTCGCCAGTCATTGTTTTACTCCATGGATTGTAATTAGTGAGATGAAGCTGTACTGAATCCCAGAGAACGCTGACCGCAAGCTTGCAGGCCTGTGGAATCATCTTGGCCTTTCTTGGTGGTGGTCCAGTTTCTTCCACCCGCAGCCTGATCGTATGTTCGTTTGCGGCGTCATGTGTTGGTCTCGAAACGTGACCACGGTAACAAACAGACGCACAAAATAAGTTGGATCTTATTTAAAAGATGGCCAGTAGTGGCTTTGCATAAATTTAACGCCGAAAATGAAGAATTTAAAAACAACGCGATATCCCGGATTATTCATTTGAAGCCACGATTACTCTAAAAAGCTGTGTAAAACAAACTTTTTAATAACGCTACTAATGTTTACGAATGCGAGGTAGCGGTTTCTCTGTTCAGTAATTGTACCTTAGCAGCAGTCTACACATTACTATTCATGAAACACAGCAACGTATTTCGACTCTCGTCATCGGTCTGCCGGCCAGTGTGGCCGGGCGGTTCTAGGTGCTTCAGTCCGGAACCGCGCGACCGATACGGTCGCAGGTTCGAATCCTACCTTGGGCATGGATGTATGTGATGTCCGTAGGTTAGTTAGGTTTAAGTAGTTCAAAGTTCTAGGGGACGGATGACCTCAGATGTTAAGTCCCATAGTGCTCAGAGTCATTTGAACCATTTTTTTTATCGGTCTCTCATTGTCGTAAACACTTCACAAACCCTAATGGAACGCCCCTAAATGCAGTCGTAGTGTAAAATATGTAGGCCAAAATAATCTGCATATGAGGTAAATTAAGAACTTCATCGGCGAACACATTTTTACTCTACATCGGCTTCTGCAGGTGTGTTATTAGTTTTTGTGAGGTTATTTCAGCATTGAGAAGTCGACACTGAGAGGCTTGATCCTAGAAACGCGTGGATCGTCTTTTTCGAACTTACTGGTAGATGTGTTGATGCTACAAAAGATGGCCAGAAAGTAATGCACCGCATTCCCCCCCCCCTCCCCCTCCCCCGCCCCCTCGTCAGCCGGATACAATGCTACGAATGCGAAACGTTACGTATGTATTATTTCAAGTCTCCTGAGTGAGCGCACCAAGTTTCCGTCACTTCCAACACATAGCGTAGCAGCAGAACAGTCTCAAAATAGCGTTTGTAGGTGATGCACGTTGCAAGCATCGTGCCGTCATTGAATGTCTCACTGCAGAGAAAGAAACTGGGGGGAATGTTCAAAAAAGGTTGTGCAAAGTGTGTGGAGCATCTACTGTCGACAGATTAGTCGCTGGGGCAAGGAGGGCGAGGTCATCAGAAGGCGGTTCGACGGAGCTCCACGATTTGGAGCGGTCGGGGAGACCATCCACGACTGTCACATCTGACATGTTGTAGCGAGCTGATGTTGTCATTTGCGAGGACAGACGCATTACGACTCGGCAGTTGGCGCTGCGTCTGCGTCTGTCAATCAGCAAATGAAGTTCACAAAGTGAAGCACTGGTTACGCCGCCAGGTCAAGGGTTGGTACCGACAGGGCACACACGACCTTGTCCTGGAGGAAGGCCATACAACGGACAGAGATTACATGTAAAAATTGGGGTGTGTAGATAAAACACCAGTCTTTTGTGTGTGTAATTCTCATTATGTTCAATAAAGAATTGTTGAAGAAGAAAAAAATGCGGTGCATACTTTCTGGGCAACCCTAGTACTAAGCTGTAACGTTTAAACAAAGCTATTTACACAGTTCTGTCATTTTGTTGTTCAATACATACGAACAGTGTTCCCCTTGCACAGATATTAGGCTTCCGCATTCTTGAGATTAATTCTCCGGGAGCCTTGACTGGCGTTGTTGATGGGGAGAATGTTACCTTAAATAAGAAATATTATGAGCTGAGTCGTAACGATCTGTCTCGAAGAAAATAGCCCCGTCCATGCCATCTAGCATGGATTTCGAAACCATATGTCATGCGAAACTCAAATCACGTTTTTGTCACATGACATACCGAAAGCCACGAGTCAAGGCAGTAAGGTAGATGCATTAATTCTTTACTCCCGAAAAGCATTTGGCGCACTACCACACCAGTGGGTCGTCGAATGAAATTTGCGACTGAGAGTTTCCTACTACGGAAGACGCAACATACTATCTTAGATGGAGCGTCATCGACAGATGTACTCTCTCTCATGAAAAAATCCAGACTCCCCTACGTAGTGGGGAATTGAGAACTAGAAGTCAAGAGAGGCCAACCTTCCAGTATAAAATGATTCACAGTAGAGAAGGAGTAACGGCAGAATGGCTCGGTCAAGAGGGCTCAGTGACTTCGGACGTAGACTAGTCATTGGAAGTCACCTCAGTAACACATACATCAGGAACATATCAGCGCTTCTAAAGCTGTCCAAGTCGAGTGACTGTGAAGTGGAAAAACTAATTAACAGCCATAACCAAACAAGACAAGGCAGACTTCATGTACGTATTGACAGAAAGCATTGCGTAGAGTGATTATAAAATAAAATGTCGTGAAATTAGCGAAGGGAATCGATCGTGAGTTCCTAAGTGCTACCAGCAGTTCAGCCACCACAATGACTAAGCTTAGGGATTTAAAAATAATAGGGTACAGTGCTCACGCTGCTTCTTATGTCACACATTTATGTAGTAAACGCTAAGCGACGCTTGAGGTGGTGTAAAGAGCGACCCCACTACGACAGTGGGTGATTGGAAGCAAGTGATTTGGGACGATTGATCATACTATGCCCTCTGGCAGTCCGTTGGAAGGGATTGGGTTTGGCGCATGTGTGTAGAATGTTATCTGCCGTCACGTGAAAAGCCACCAGTGAAGTGTGGTTGAGGTGGTGTTACAGTATGGGGGCGTTATTCGTGGCTAGATTGTCGTCTCTTTATTGTACCTACGAAAAGTCTAAAGCGGAAGGATATGAACACATTTTACAGCATTGTGTACTGCGTACAGTAGAGGAACAGTTCGGAGACAACGATTGAGTGTATCAGAATGGCAGTGCACCATGTCATAAAGCAGCGTCTGTGAGGCAGTGGTTTGTGTAGAATAACATTCCTGAAATGGACTGGCGTGCCAAGATTCCCAACCTGAACCCAGTGGAACACCTTTGGGTTGAGTTAAAACGCCGACTTCGCTCCAGAAACCAACGTCCAGCGGCACTAACTTCTCTGGTTTCGACTCTTGAGGAAAAATGGACAGCCTTTTCTCCGCTGACATTTAGACACCTCATTGGGAGTGGTTCCCAGTTCAATCCGTCATAAAGCCGAAGGGTGGACACACCCCATATTAGTGTCTATTAATGGTTGTCTAGATAGTTTTGATGAAATAGTGTATAAGTAATTTCTGGCGTGCCCGAGGGAAGTGTGTTGTGATCTATGCTATTCGCGTTCAGCACACACATCAACAGAGGTTTTGCACCACCCCTTTATTTTTAAATTCGTTACGCAGAAAACAATTGGCTCCGAGGCATGCGGTATATTTCTTTGCAAAGTGTCCATATAAAACAAATTGTGTAACGAAAAAAAGTTACCGGTTCTGTATATATATATATATATATATATATATATATATATATATATATATATATATATATATATATATATATATATATATTTCGAGCGCAGAACGCAAAACTACAGTAGGACATAAGGGAATGTGCGACTTGAGGCAGTGTGTGTTCCCAGTAGGCCGGATAACTGCCATGCCAAACGGGCACTAAGCTTTCACGTTCGATCGCACAATTTTTAGTCATTTAGTGTTTAACGCTCTTAGATGATCATAAGTACATTAACAATGGCAAACAAAAACATTACAAACAACCATTTAAATAAATAAATAAATATATATATATATATATATATATATATATATATATATATATATATATATATATAGGGCACCCCTGAGCAACGTGAGTACGTGGTAGAATGACGTCCCTTTGATCGGATGTTGTTAATCCGTCGTGAGATACCATCGATGAGATCATCAAGCCAGCGCTGATCCAAATTGCCCCACTGTTTAATGACTATTCGGTATAAGTCGCGCAGGGTAATACAAAAACAGTAGAGGTATGAAAATGGAATGACCACGTAAGTTCAATAGTAAGTAAAACAGGTATCAGATTCGTTGGTAGTATACCAGGAGAACGCAGTCGGTCTACAAAGGAAATTGCTTACAAAACAATTGTGCGACCCATCCTAGAATTATTGCTGTAGTGTGTGGGGCTCGTAATTAATACGACTGACAGCGAACAATGGACGATACAAGCGAGGGTAGCACGACTGGTCACAGGTTTGTTTGGCCTAGGGGCAGCGTCACGGAGACGCCAAACTACTAACCAAGTTTCAAGAAACAGAATTAAGTGAGAAATCAGAAAGTATTCTACAGCCTCGTACGTATCACTTCTGCTGGGACCAGGACGACAGGATTAGACTGTTTGCAGCGGTGGCAGAGACATTTAAGCAACCATTCTTCGCGCTTTACGTACGTGAATGTAATGGGAAGAAGCCGTAGCAGGTGGCCGTACAGTTTACCGTGGTTTGCAGTGTGTGGCTGTTTGTGGACATCAGCGACGGATGTAGTGGTCGCCGGCGCAGCCGGCCCTATTACTGCACAGCGCGGAGACGACACGACGCGCTGCGCCGCGGACCTCGTGGAATGCCGCCCCGGACGCTGGGCGATGCCAAGGACCGCTCGGGTCCGGCCGAACCGGGCGACGCGCTATCGATTCGCGCCGCGCCTCCGCCACCGCCGCGCCGCGCTGTCTGTTTCGGTGGGAGCCGCTCGCCGCCTCCAGCTGAATCAACACTGACAGTCGCGGCCCTACTCTCCGCCACTTCCCCTGCGCCGAGCATTCACTTGTCTGGCAGCCCGGAGCTTAGGAACGCGGCATTTTCGAGCGCAGAACGCAAAACTACAGTTGGACATAAGGGAATGTGCGACTTGAGGCAGTGTGTGTTCCCAGTAGGCCGGATAACTGCCATGCCAAACGGGCACTAAGCTTTCACGTTCGATCGCACAATTTTTAGTCATTTAGTGTTTAACGCTCTTAGATGATCATAAGTACATTAACAATGGCAAACAAAAACATTACAAACAACCATTTAAATAAAAACGAGCCAGCCGGGGTGCCGAGCGGTTCTAGGCGCTACAGTCTGGAACCGCGCGACCGCTACGGTCGAGGTTCGAATCCTGCCTCGGGCATGGAAGTGTGTGATGTCCTTAGGTTAGTTAGGTTTCAGAATTTCTAAGTTCTAGGGGACCGATGACCATAGCAGTTAAGCCACATTGTGCTCAGAGCCAATTGAATAGAATTGAAATAAAACGAAGGGAAAATAAATCAACGATCAGTGTCCATATTTTCCAACCGCACAACTGCTTTGGATGTACACTGACTTACAAATGTCATGGGATAGGCACCTAATGTGCGTAGGGGCTCCTCTGGCCCTGCGGACTGCAGTGAGACGCCGTGGAAGTGAGTCTTCAAGTCCTTGGTACTCCTCTGGAAGCAGCTGACACCAAATCATATGCAGAGCGGCAGACAGTTCTGGTCTGTTCGTAAGTGTAGGATCCTTTGCACGGAGCCTGATTTTCTTAACATTCCAAATATGCTCGATGGGGTTGAAATCTGGGGTGGGAATCTCAGTCTTTGGACCTGCCCTTCATGTTCCTGGAACCATTTCCGTGCGACCTGGGAGCGATAGGCGGCGCGTTATTGTTTTGAAACACCGCAGAACCGTCAGGGTGTGGGATGGCCAAAAATGGGTGGAGATGGTTCCCGAGCATCACGAGTTACTGCGGACCATTCAAAGTCCCAGAGCAACTAGGGAACTCAAGTCATATTTCAAAAGGTCAGTGACTGGGAACACGTAACGAAGAATGTGCAAGCCTTCTTCAAAGAACGACACGTACCACTACTTCGCTTCACTGGCGTGCACGTTGTGCCCAATTATGTAGTGTAACAGTGGCACCCCTGTGTGGCGCCGATTCCCGTTCCCCACGGAACACATGTTCCTATGATTGTCCACTGGGAGACATGTCTAGCACGACCTGTGTGGAATTGAGCCGTGATTTGTTACAGTATTGCCCTTCTTTCACGATTGACGGTCCGTATCAGATGTCGCTGGTGACGGTCATCGATGGTGGTCGGATGGCCGGTAGTTCGTCTGTTGTGAACTGTGACACTCTCGTTCAAACACTCATGATACACCGTGGACACGGATGAACGTGTGGAGCCTAATTCCTGCACCACTGCCGGAATCGATCACCATACCCCATTCGAACGGCGTCAGCTCCCAACGACGTTGCATGTTACGCGAATCACTTGCACAACCCCTTCTCAGAAGGTCTATACAACTGTAGCTGGCACTGAGGGCGTGTGATGCGCATGTAACACACCTGCGCTATCTGTGCACCACTATCCCATGGCATTTGCTGAATCAGTGTAAAGTACTGTTGGTGACAAGTCCAGCACGAAAATAATACGCAAACTAGTTTATAGAACGGTGTCTCCACTTTGACCATGAGAATTCAATACAAAGTAAAGCGCAAAATGCCCCAATCAGAGCGTCTATAGGTCGTGGGGTGGAATCAAGAGAGAGCCTGGATATGATGCTGTGGAACACGTTGCCATGCGGTGTAGGTTCTTCCCAAAATATCGACAGCAGTTGTTGGAGGACCAAAGCGAACCTGTTGCGGACATGCTATACCGCAGACATCTTCGATGGGCATTTCAGGCGAACATGGAGGTCAGCTCAACGAAACAGTGGTGTCTGTCGATCTTCGAAGAATTACATGTACTTCGTCACGTGTGGCCACACATTGACCTTTCGAAATATGGCATGAGGCGCTGCCTGCAGGAGCAGCAATAACCTGGACTCTATAACTCTTCAGGTGTAGCTATTCATTACGTAGCAGACGAGTTCGAATACTATGGCCAATGGTGTCCCATACCACCACACTCGGCTTTTTCCGCTATGCCGCTCTACATTGTAATGTGTCCGATTGCGTTCACCATGTTAACGTGGTAAAGTCTAACACAGACCTACGTGATATCATTATTCCTGACTGCAATAAGACATTACCTAGTACTCCCACCTCCCCCCACCATCATCAGCATCAGCGCCTATTTAAACTTCAGAATGAAAAATATTTTATTTGAACACTTTCGTTTTTAAAATGACGAAATATGAATTATATTTGGCCTTGCAGGTGTTTTAATTAAACTAAGAATTAACAACTCAACGAGACAATTGCTCAAGCAATTCCCAATGGATGACAAGTGCTACCCACAACTCATTCTCAGAAAAGAGAGCTAACTGTCCACATTGAAGGTAGGTGCTTGTTACAAAACGTGCGTCCTCTGCACCACTCCTCGCTCTCTCTCGTGTCAATTACGTCATCCCAGTGCTGCAGGGCCATTTAAAATCAACCAAATTAAAATGTGCGCGCCATGATCAGGCCTACTGTTTGTAAATCACTTGATCGCTGGACTCCTTACTTCTGATGGCAGAAATTGGAAGACTTCAGGATGCCAATGTTCTGTATCCGACCACTGCCACTAATAATAATAATAATAATAATAATAATAATAATAATGGATAGGCCCTACAGCAATGTAGTAGGCAATACGTAGTTACTCTCGTGCAGGTATTTAAGCATATGAGATGTATATGTCTAAATGTTACTACCATATAGGTATGGTGCAAAGTATGTGTGTAATGGATGGACCATGTGAGGAAGATGATGCTCATACGTTCATTTCATGAGCTGTAACCTCTACCACGTTGTGTCACGCATCAATGCTGACATTTGAAAAAGTAATAATAATTGGTAACTTACGTAATCAGTATTACAGTATTGCGAAATAGTGATAATAGTAATGATCTTTTTAAATAATACTTAGTTTCCAGAATGAGATTTTCACTCTGCAGCGGAGTGTGCGCTGATATGAAACTTCCTGGCAGATTAAAACTGTGTGCCCGACCGAGACTCGAACTCGGGACCTTTGCCTTTCGCGGGCAAGTGCTCTACCAACTGAGCTACCGAAGCACGACTCACGCCCGGTACTCACAGCTTTACTTCTGCCAGTACCTCGTCTCCTACCTTCCAAACTTTACAGAAGCTCTCCTGCGAACTGGCAGAAGTAAAGCGTGAGTCGTGCTTCGGTAGCTCAGTTGGTAGAGCACTTGCCCGCGAAAGGCAAAGGTCCCGAGTTCGAGTCTCGGTCGGGCACACAGTTTTAATCTGCCAGGAAGTTTCAATACTTAGTTTCATGGCCGAAACAGAATTAAACCCTTTTGTTTCTAAGCCCCAGAATATTGTATTTTACTGGCGAAAGAGTAATTACCCCCAGGCTGGAAACAACGCTTAACACGTACGCAGCCGTCGCTGTAGGACGAAGGTGAAGCGATCTCGTCCGAAAACACTTGATTTTTGGAACTTAGCACGCCAGTGTCGGCCGTTGTGGCCGAGCGGTTCTCGGCGCTTCAGTCCGGAACCGCGCTGCTGCTACGGTCGCAGGTTTGAATCCTGCCTAGGACACGGATGTGTGTGATGTCCTTAGGTTAGTTAGGTTTAAGTAGTTCTAAGTCTAGGGGACTGACGACCTCACATGTTAAGTCCCATAGCGCTCAGCCATTTGAATGGTTTTGAGCACTCCAGTGATGCCGCTCACATGCCCATCGCAGTCTGTGATGCGTTGCTCGTTTTTGGTCAGTGGAAGCAGAAGCAATGGCACACGTGCCATCAGTCCAACCCTCGGCAATCTTCGACACAACGTCGTGTCCACTTCAAGGATGTTCTGTCTGTTGCGGGGTCTTCCACTTCTGTGGCCAAGTTGTGAGTCCAGTACCATCTCGTCACGTTACTATATACAGTACTAGCTTCTTCTATCCACTGGTTCCAAATACGCATTGTCCTGGAAGCGACCGAGCGAGGTGGCGCAGTGGTTAGCGCACTGAACTCGCATACGGGAGAACGTCAGTTCAAATCCGGATTCAGATTTTCCGCGATTTCCCCAAATCGCTCCAGGTAAATGCCGGGATAGTTCCTTTCAAAGTTTCACAACATATGCTGTCGTTTAATGTTTTGCATTTACTTTTCATTCTGTGATAACCGTGCTTCAAGACCTTGGAGTCCGGCTTAGAAATCACCCAGTTGCGTACGGTACCACGAAACCGCGGATTCTTGCGAAATCGAACTCCTGTGTGTAACAGCTTCAAATGTCTGAATACTTTACAACTAAGTTAAAGTTTTAAACATTAAAAAACTAACGGAAAGAAAAGGTTCGAAATTATGGTATTAGATGAATGAATCTGGGTACGAGTAATGCGCACTCTATTTTAAGCAAAAGCTTTTTTTCACGCGTTTCAGTATTTATGCGTCATATATGTGTCGTACAATGATGTAGTTATGCAGGGTCATTCAGTGCTATATGCGGATATTGTCTGAGAAATGTGTTGCGAATAGAGGTAGTAGTAAATTAAAACGTCATGCGTTATGCTGAAGTCGTACAGCATGAACAGCGAGAACTTAGTAAGCGATAAACTTTTTCCTTTCATCATTTTCTGGAGGGTGTAAGCGTGAAAAAGTTTCGAAAAGGATTTAAATTTTGTGTAAATTTTGTTAGACGTCGCTTAGTGCTCTCATTCTCAAATACCGGTAGTCTATGAATACAGTTGGTGTAATTCGCGCGTAGCGTGCTAGCTGTCTCAAGGCATGCACATAGCTTGTAACTGTAATACTTTCCCTGTTGTGTTAAACTTTTAACACGTGCTTATACTTCTTAACGAGTAGTATGTGACAGCATTTTAAATTTTTAAATCCTGCCACTAATTATATGAAATATTAATATCAACTTTTTGTTGGCTCTGGAAACCCGTGAGGTAGGCAGACTGCAAAATGTGCCCCATGATAACAAATGGGCCTTGTGTCTGCTGGGGTATTAAGCTGCTTTATCCACCAGTCGTTTCTTATCTTACAATTTAACCGAGGAAACATAGTACGCTTCAAGTTTTGTACAGATACAATGGAAGTTTGCTCCACGAGGCTAAACGGTATGTGAACCAAAGTACAAACAGTCGCTCTAGTCGTGCGTCCAAATTTTATCCGCAAGGAAAACTGTGGTATCCAGCCAGACATTTTCCCTTCATTACCCTCTTATACTGCCGCACAGCTTATTTAGAGGGCGTAAGTTTGTCGTTTCACGTCCGTGGAACAGCTGAACGCTGTCCTTGACCCAGTTTTGAAATCTAGCGGCATGCGAGGTCGTGCCAGGGCTCCGTGCGTTTCCATTAACGCCTACACGCAGCCATCCCAGTCTTCGCAGCGTTCTAAACTTCCTTTGCCCCTCAGCGGATTGACTTACACTCCCAGCGTGAAGCAGCTCTGTGTCTCGCTCTCGATGTTGCGGGGAGCGAAAGATAGATACATGGATGCTTAGGGAGGAAGAGCGGGGGGGGGGGGGGGGGGGTGGAAGGAGGAGATCGGAAGAACAGAAAGTAGAAAGACTCGAATGTCAGACTCAGCGTACGGCGATGGGGAGGGGGTGGAGGGGGGGGGCAGCCTTGCGTTTGTTATTTGTACCTAATGAACTTGGCAGCCGCCGCGCTCGTGTTGCTTCTGGCCCTCGTTCTACAGACCGACCGATCATATCAGCTGCTCCCACACAATGCTACGCTTCGGGGGAAAAAGGATTTATCACCCCGTCGACGACGAGGCCGTTAGGGACGGAGCACAAGCTCGGGTTGCAGTGTCCTTTTCAAAGGAACACACCTACATTTGGATTGCAATTGTACGCTCGTGTGCCTCTTCCATTTCTACCCAGACTACGTGATATAATCGACGTTACTGCCACTTATGCACCACCCTTATGATGACACTGTTGTTCGGAGTGATAATGTCGTTCAAAAATGGTTCAAATGGCTCTGAGCACTATGGGACTTATCTGCTGAGGTCATCAGTCCCATAGAACTTAGAACTACTTAAACCTAACTAACCTAAGGACATCACACACATCCATGCCCTAGGCAGGATTCGAACCTGCGACCGTAGCGGTCGCGCGGTTCCAGACTGTAGCACCTAGAACCGCTCGGCCACCTCGGCCGGCGATAATGTCGTCCTATCAAAACAGATAACAAGCATCGCCGTTGTAACGCTGTAGTTAGGAAGAATAATCGCAGTTCCTTTACGGCCCCTGCCTTCCTCGCTTAATAGGCTCCTAAATACTCGTTAGATATTTCTTTATTATGCATTACAACGATTCTAAATCCACTTTGCAAATGTTGCGAAGAACTAACGTAGACCTTGTGTCTCACTACAGATCAGTCGGTTACTGAAAATTTTATTTCAGACCCACATTCGTTGGCTTCACCAACTCACAACCAAACTGATACTCTCCAGCTTAACCTAAACCTCTGGCTACACTATATATCAGTCTGTCACAACAAGATTTCTGCTGTGTCGAGCTACTACACTCGTAGAAATAAGGTAGGTTACCGTACCACATCGGACACCTTGTTCATTATGCTGGTAGCAGGAAATAGAGGGAAACAAACAGCTCAGTGCATTTGTTGGTGGAGATCGAGGATAATTTCGTATGTTTAAAGGAAAACGCAGTGTCCGACCGCTAGGGGACTAAGGTATCTGTTCATTAGGCCTTTCTCCAGGCCTCCAGAAACCCTGCGCGGAAGACCGGTCAATGCAATTTAAGCAACGTAGTGTCACTGAATTCTTGACAGCAAAAGACGTCATCCCAAAGAAAATTCATCAGAGAATGCAAACTGTTTTTGGTGATGGATTGGTGTAAGCAGTGTGCTTAGTTTGTCCAGTAAATTTTTAAAGGTGGTCATACTGGGATATGGAATTTGCTTGACAAATAGACAGTCAGTCATCCTTTGGCAGTAACCAGTCGAAGACACTCGAGATAGAGTTTTCAGTTGGAAAGATCATGTTATCAGTGTTTCGATTTCCTTGAATGAAGAACAATAATAAGGCCAGAGCGTTACATCACAACGCTATATAACAACGCTGCGAACTTTGATACGACGACTAATATCGTTCTTAAAGGAAGAGAGGAATGTTATCCTGCAGTACGACAATGCCTGACCAGACACTTAATGTGCCACTACATCAGAAAGTGTGTCGACTTCTTTGACGGCTTCAGAAACTCGCTCATCTTTGGTAGAAGTGTACCCAAATTATTTGGTGGTTTTATAGAAAAGCGAATAACGGTAATTAATGAGCATATTATAAGGTTGACTTTTGAGTTATCTTTATGAGAGTATTCCTATCGAAACCCAAGTCACAAGGGTGGTGGCATTACTTTTCATTGAACTCCACTGCAAAGTGAAATGGTGAAGAGCTGTCGGAAAGCGGGAATGGAAGTGGAGAACAGGCGTAAATGAATGCGTTGATTTATTTTGCCAGCTCAGTAGACGGCCAGAATCCAAAAAATAGAACGTCTCTGGTTGCACTAAAGTGCCAGCTCGTATGTACCGTTACGAGCGAGGAGATGGGTTTGAGAGAGGATTGGGGCTGTAAAAGCAACGACTACATTTTTTACCGCGTGTGTTCCGTATTGTCCACACACACATCTGTTACAGAGTATTCGTTAGTTATTACTTTCGTTACTGATTGTGATTACGTGTAATTTTTTGAATTTTGATTTTAAATTAGTTACGGACTGGCCTTGTCGACGAAAATCACATTTTGCATTATTTCTGAGCTATTCTCAGAAAAAAATTACACCGTTATTGTTTATCACCGCGTGGTGAGTGCAGTACACAATAAGAAAATGCGGCCGGCCTTTACAGTGACAACGAACGGCGATAGTTGGTCTTCAGACCAATTACAGAGTCCCGGCCACTTGCTGTAGCGTGTGAAGATCCTATGGTGTTCCCTATCAAAAAGCCAACGATTTGCCGCACATCTACATCTGCATCCAAACTCCACAATCCACCGTGCAGTACGTGGTGGAGGATACCCTGTACCACTGCTAGTTACTTGCTTTCCTGTCCCATTCGCAAATAGAGCGAGATAAAAACGTCTGTCTGTAAGCCCCCGTATGAGTCCTAATTTCTCGTATCCTATCTTCATGGTCCTTAAGCAAAATGTATGTTGGCGACAGTAGAATCACTCTTCATTTAGCTTCAAATACCCTTTCTTCAAATTTTATTAATAGTGTTCCTCGAAAAGACCGTCGCGCGTCCCCAGGGATTCCCCTTCGTGTACCCGAAGCATCTCCATACGGCGGAAAGCGTAACTAGTGAAATAGCGTAGAGCGTATCTGGGAGGAAGACACTGGAGGCTTAAGAATATTGCCGACGGGGTCCGAGCCGGACACGAACTGCATGCGCGAGATAAAAATGTGTTCGCCATTCCGCGTCAGTTAGCGACTTCGCCTGCTGATAGTAAGAAATTGGGGAGGATGTGAAAACTACCGAGTCGGCACGAAGCGCGTGCGAAGAAGAAGTGCATGTAGCGAAGAGTTTGCGGCACTCCGAGTCTGCTGAGGTAACGAATTGGAGGAAAACGGAAAATACCAACTCGGTTCGATTGGGGCATGAATTAGAGATGGTGGTTGTCCCTGAAACAGTCGGTTTTCAGTTATATCGATTTTATTTCACCCCATTTTAACCCGACTGTTAAAACCGCTCAACGTAACCGGTTTCTGAAATAATCTATTTCCGATTTTTGTACTCCTAGTATTTCCTGTAATAAACGTAGAAATCGAACAAACGTTGAAAAATTTTGACCTCAGTATCAAGAGACGTAGAATCAAAACGTCTAATTGAACAGGCAAATGAAAGAAACCTAAGTCTGCTCACTGTTCACTGCTTTTCTCGAAAAGTGACGGGTGGCTGAAAACTACAAAAAATCATGAGTATTCTCCTATTGATTCTAATTTTTGGAAACTCTGTTCGAAAATCATGTCGTAATCAGGCATGGTACCACTATTTGGGCGTTACTAGTAGTCATTGTTAAAGCGTGAAGAATGAGGTTGAAGAACTGTATTTCTCGTGTTACCTTGTCCGTTTTCAAGGGCTACAAACAGATAAGGCAAATTATGTAGACATAGGCAGCAGATCAGCTAGGTTTATTTTTATTATACGATATACTTTCTCTTTCATTATTTCGTACAAATGAGAGACAAATTTTTAAACTTTTAAAGCAAATGAAGCATTATACGTCAGTGTTATGTCACTTCGTAACGATATTTCCAAGGTAGGGTTGATTCCATTCTGCAGTGCAATGGATGTCCGGCTGCGACAGCCAGAAACTATCATACAGACCAGGTTGGGGCAAGTCTTGCACACGCATACGTTAAGGCACGACACGAGGCGACACGGACATCAGTGTCTCAGGAATATTGCACGAATCCCCAAGTCATGTGTTTGTTGCTCGTTTCTGACGGCATCGTTATTAAAATAGCACTGATCTCTCTTCCCATTTTCTATAATAACGCAACTTTTACCAATAAAAATTAGTGCCGTTTTAAAAAAGTTTACTGCTGTGGCAAATTAATATTTAGTTTTTTTACTCGGTATTAGTAAAAAAAAATAAAAAACCTGTTATACCCGAGACCAAACTAATGCCGAGTAATACCGGGTGTTTGGAACTAAAATATCGGTATCGGTATCGGTTTGGACCGGTCGTTTTTCCGCATCCCTAGGACGAAGTGCGTGCGAGGAGAAAAATATGGGTGTAGCTTAATGTTTCAGCCAGTTTCAAAGTGGTACTCGGAGTTTCGTGGCATATTCGTTACTGACGTGAGTGACGAATAAATGATAACTCGAACAGTTATTGTGAGGGACGGGGCTGTACGCGGCAGCGGACTGCTCGGTCCGGCAGGTGCGGGCAGCGGGCAGAAGGAGCGGCGGAGAGACCGGTGACGGCGCGGCCGTGGGCGCCAGCCGCAAGGTTGCAGCGGCCGCCGCGCCGCCAGGAATAGACGGCCGCTGTGCCGCGGACGCAATTAGCAAATCGCGAGCCTCAACCGCGGCATCGGGCTGCACCGCAGCCCGCTAGTGCCGAGCGGCTCCTCTCCAGCGGGGCCATCTCTCCAGACGGTCGTCGTCACGACAGATGCCTACCTCCGTCACCCGCTGCTCTGACGCTCGCTACCGGAGGCGCTCCAGTTCTCGATGTTCACACCCTTACCCAGATCGTACAGGAGCTGCTGCGGGTATGACAGCTCAGAACCTCAGATTAAGCCAAAGTGCCAGGAAGTGCACTTTCTTCCTCGACACTGACCAGCCAGAACATTACGACATCGTACCTAATAGCCGGTATGTCCACCTTTGGCACGGATAACAGCGGGGTCGCGTCATGGCATAGAAGCAATGAGGCCTTGATAGGTCGCTGGAGGCAGTTGGCACCACATTTGCTCACGCAAGTGATCTAATTCCCGCAAATTCCAGGGAGGGGGCCGATGGACTGTGACGCCACGTTCAGTCACATACCAGATGTGTTCGATCGGGTTCAGATCTGGCTAGTTCGAGGGTGGAGGGGGGGGGGAGGGGGGGCCAGCATATCAGTTTGAACGCGCCACTGCATTCTTCGAACCACTCCATCACACGCCTGACCATGTGACATGGCGCATTATATTGTTGAAAAATGTCACTGCCGTCGGGAAACATGATCGTCTGCAAGCAGTGTACGATATTCCTTGGCCGTCATGGTGTCTTTCACGAGCCTCACTGAGCCCACGTGAGTGTTCGCCAGAGCATAATGGAGTTGTCAGCAGCTTGTCTCCATTCCGCAGCACAGGTGTCAACGAGCTGTTCCCCTGGGAGATGACGGATTCGCGCCCTCCTATCAAAAATGGTTCAAATGGCTCTGAGCACTATGGGACTCAACTGCTGAGGTCATTAGTCCCCTAGAACTTAGAACTAGTTAAACCTAACTAACCTAAGGACATCACACACACATCCATGCCCGAGGCAGGATTCGAACCTGCGACCGTAGCGGTCTTGCGGTTCCAGACTGCAGCGCCTTTAACCGCACGGCCACTTCGGCCGGCGCCCTCCTATCGGCATGATGATGAAGGTATAGGGATTCATCAGATCATGCAACGCTGCGCCAACGTCCAGTGCCGATGGTCACGTGCCCGTTTCAGTCTTAGTTGCCGATGTCGTGGTCTTAACATTGGCACTTCAATCGGTCGTCGGCTGCGGAGGCTTATCGTAAGTAGTGTCCAGTGCATTGTGTGTTCACACACACTTGTGCTCTGTCCAACATTAAAATCTGATGTTAGTTCCGCGACATTCACCACCTGTCCTGTTTTACCAGTATGTCCAGCCTGCGACGTTCGGCATATGTAATGAGGGGTGGCCGCCCAGCCATACAATATCTGGATTTGATTTCGCAACATGTTGAAGACACCATCGCACTCCTCGAACACCCGACAGTTCGTGCAGTTTCCGAAATGTTTGTGTCGAGCCTCCGGGGCATCACAGTCTGCCCTCGGTCAAACTCGGATCGCACACCTTCCCCATTCTACAGAGGGGCAGCACTCTCACTGATACTCCATGCATCCTGCGTGTGTCTTAACAGTCGTTCCTCGCCAGGTGATGCTGCTATCGCGTGGGCGGGTTTCTGTAAATCGTAGGTCGGTGGTTATAATGTTCTGGCCGATCAGTATACAAATTATTAACATTTGAGCGCGATCGCACGAAGTAGTTAGGAGTAACGCAGCGGCTTGCTCATTCAGAAACCGCACTTGAACAATGTTTGTTGTGAGAAGATCATTTTACGCCTCGTGTAACAAGTAAAAACGTCTACCACCCCCTGTCAGAGTTCCACAATTACAGCGATCGTGGCATGTCGAGACTAGAGTTTATCGTTCCACAATATTGTTGCCTGCATTATCCAGAATCCCACAACTGTTAGGCGATTGTGGAATCAGTGCGATAGGACGGCCATATTCAACGCTATGGAGAACCTAAAGGGCCTCGCTTGACTAGGGCCCGAGAGGATGTCCAGTATTCACTTACGAAAAGAACACGGCAAGGGCCATAACTCGATTTTCCAGAACATTCGCTCAGTGGAAGAGCGATCAAAATAAGCCAGTACGGAACATTTTCAACTTTTGTAGTCATCTCTTCCAAAGTTGCGTGTAATATTACGGTATGGAACAAGTTATGAAAATAATCAGAATAAACAACCATGACAAATACCTTACACAAATGCAAGAAAACTTCCACATCCAGGAACCCATTGCTGAAAACAAACATGTGATAAATGAGCAAACACACATCAATACAGGCTCTCTTCTACACTTAATAAAATAAATGATAAGATAAAAATCATTCCTCTTGCACATGCAGACACATCAAAAGAAATACGTATCATATCTCTCTCTCTCTCTCTCTCTCTCTCTCTCTCTCTCTCTATCTATCTATCTATCTATCTATCTATCTATCTCTATCTCCCCGTCTGATCTCTCTCTCTCTCTCTCTCTCTCTCTCTGTCTCTCTCTCTCTCTCTCTCACACACACACACACACACACACACACACACACACACACACAAAGAAAATTATAAAGTAAATATATAAAAATAAATAAAGAAATATAAAATATTTAAAAAAATCATACTAAAACAAGTAACGCACACACATTCGATCTTTGGCAATAATATTCGACGGTCGGAAACACCAACCAAAACGTAGCATGAAAACAAGCCCTCAGTTCCTAGTTCTGTGAAGTCTGAAAAACAAAATTTCAAATGGTGATTGTATATAAGAAGAACAAGAAGCAGCAGCAAAAGAGCGCCAAAAATTGAACAAAAGCACATGTCGGACAACATCCACTAAACCTGTAAGTAGAATTTTAAATTTTTACTACATCATAGAGAAGCCACCCACTAGTACTGTTTATAGCCTATATATACCTCGTCCCAAAATGTTAACTAAGTAGGGTAAACAAAATATGTACGTATTTCAGGCCGCTGAAGATGCCTTGTAAATAATAAAAGCGAAACGCATATGGCACGAAAATTCTGTTTGATTCAGTTGTTATTAGACGGTCCTCTGCCGTAAGCCAATACGTATTCTCCACTTATCCGTAGATACTCGACCGTTTCTGAGATAACGACCACCAAAGCTTTTGACGGAATTTAGAAATCTTTTAGCACGGGATATGCTTAGCCCAAGTGGTGGCACAGTGGCTAGTGTTGCGGCTTCTGACTTTTGCGTGCCGTATTCCAAAACAATTATAGTTCTGTTTTATTACATTCTGTAGGAAGATTTGGTGCATTTCCATAGATGACACCGAACGTAGAAAGATTAAAAAGATAGAAATTCCGAACAATATGAGCAACGCGCGAAGGTAGGTATGAATCTCACTCGGTAAAGAAACGTTGTTAGCTTTGCTGAAGGTTTCACGCGTAGTCAATAATTTCGGGGGAAACCACGCATAACGGATTACTTTTCTGAAATCTGCTATTTGCAAATGATTATGAATCAAGATACTCCACAGGAATTTCGCCGAACACAAGTTTCAAATAACTTTTTCGTTAATTTTTTTTTCAAATTAATTCATTCAACCATTAGCAGACGAATAAGGACATCGTTTTTTTAACGCACATTGGAAAACATTCGTGTAGTAATCTTCTATGTACATAGGTAGATAAATGAAAAACAAAAATTAAGAAAAAATCGAGTTTCGAACACGGGTCGCAAACCTGTGAAGCTGCGGTGCTAGACACTGCGCTTCGCTTGAATTACTTAATCGATAATAATACCTCGAGAATTTTGACCGTCGGTTTGTCAGAAACGGTCGTGCATGCAGGGATAAAACCGAGCGAGACACGTGTCCGCATATTTTGACCGCTCTTCCAGTAAGCTAAGTTTCTGGGAAATCGCGTTACGGCACTTGCGTGTTCTCGTCAGCTGTCCAGGATCGTACGGCCATGTCACGTACTTTGAGTCAGGAAACGGACTTTTTTTAGAAATAAAAGTATTCACACGGACAGTGTTTTGACGTTTGGGGCGCCATTTACCGTTAGCATGCTGACCATTGTTACGATTTCCACGGCAACAGAGAAAGGAGTGCTGACGCTGTTGGGCCTAACGGCGACACTGGACGCAAGAGTGGCACCACGTGTCTTCTACCGTTGCTTTCTTTATCTTCACACAGGTCCAGCACATGACGTGATGGTGTGGGATGCGAATAGGTACACAACGCGATCACCTCTGGTTCGAATAGCCGTTAATTAGGACAGCAGCCGTTACATTTTAGACTTGGAAAGGACAGTGGCTTGTACCCTGTGTGAGTGGGATGTCTCTTCATCCGTATTTAATCTGTTCATTATCAGATCACAACCGGTAACTGAAAGCCACATCCTCACGTGACATGCCACTAACTGAAATTAAAATTGATTCACTGACGACATTTAGCCGTTTAATGATTTGGCCTGACAACGAATGTTGGCTTCACTTCCATGTTCCGCGCTGTGTAGCTCTTATGACTTAGCTACATGTCTCCCGAGGATGTAGTTTTCGGTGCCACGAAACCGTTTGTGACCTGATAATAAAAAAGATTAAATTACGCCTGAAGCGACTTCTTAATCCCCAAGATGATTACTCACAGTTGTGGTTGCTCTCTCTACAAGATTTTCTGCAGCCGAGAAAGCGTAAAAAATATTATTGTCTACAAAAAACCTTGTCGTGCCTGTTTTATCGTAACGTGTAGTGACACTAGCCACAATGACAACGAAAACAACGGCGTAAACAGACTTCAGTAGACTCCTCATTAGATTTCCCAATTTCCAAAAGTGTACTCCTCGAAAGTAAGCGTTGGCATCCTCATTGATACTTCGGGTCACCGGCGTTCTTCGCTTAGTGTGCTGATAACTATGTTCTGTTTCTCTAGTACGAATAACTTGAAAGAAAAAACAAACTATCATTTTTTCGAGAGCACATTTTCACATCAACGTTCATAATCGAATAAAATCAGCCCGTTTCTTAGATATGTTCGCCAATCCTGATATGGTAAGTTTAATATAATTTGTGCAACGCTTGGGAGCATTTGATAGAGTCCAGGACTGATATTTGAATCTGACTGTCGCAGAATAAGGTTCGGATATTGTATATCCAGACAATTTATAAATAGCTTCCTTCTACGTACTTTTGCTCAATTCCTTAAAAGAAATACACACACAGCATTGTTGCGCGTGATTTCTAGTAGTAACAATAAAACTGGAGGATATGGCAAGTGTTACCGCGGCAAAGCAGGCTAGTTGTTTCAGAACTGAGATTGCATAATTAGAATAATTATTTTGACGGAAAATTTTTGTCCGCGGCACATGAAGACTTCCAAAAACCTTCTATCTCTCGCCACATGGGAGATTTTGTTGCCACTCGCCTTCCACCTCTGTGTGCTGAAGATCTATGTTCGCTCTTCCGAAGAGATTGATGTGAACAAGGCCACGGAGCGACCAAGTGAATCGCGAAGCTGATGTCACGACTATATTGAATCAGCCTGCTGCGGGGTGATCTGCGAGGTCACGTTACGTTTGCTACTTCCAGTCAAGAGCGCGGGCTATGCTGATAAATTTCCGCTTACAGTGGTATTGCGAGTTTGCTGGTTTAGTCTATTCAATTTCACTTTCATGCATGGAAGCAGTGATAGTTCACGTAACAGTTTGCTTCTCAGTATGGTGGCACGCAAGCGCCACGAAGTACTTGTTAACCGCACAAGTGAATTGGCGCGAGTGTCGTACATTACCACTCGTTTCTCAAATTTTAACAGGTGCAGGGTGCTCGCCTTGCCGCAGGGGTTACACCGGTTCCCGTGAAATCACCGAAGTTAAGCGCTGTCGGGCGTGGTCGGCACTTGGATGGGTGACCATCCAGGCCACCACGCCCTGTTGCCATTTTTCGGGGTGCACTCAGCCTCGTGATGCCAATTGAGGAGTTACTCGACAGAATAGTAGCGGCTTCGGTCAAGAATACCATCATAACGACCGGGAGAGCGGTGTGCTGACCCCTCGCTCTTCCTATCCGCATCCTCCATGAGGATGACAAGGCGGTCGGATGGTCCCCGTAGGCCACTCGTGGCCTGAAGACGGGGTGCAGGCTGCGCTTAACCGTCCGTCTGTGTGCTAACAAAAAATTTATTTGGTTGATTTTCTTCGGCAACAAGCTCCCCACAAAGGCTGTGAGAGGTAACGAACAGCCGACCGTACACAATTCTAGTTACCGCTGTCCTTTACTGCAAGATAGTCATCTTCCGCAATTGGACAGAAAGTATTCCTTGCTCAGAAAAGCGCTGTAGGAATACTCTCAAGTGTCCGCCAACGAAGCAAATGTAGACAGTTGTTAATTAAAGAGCTAGGCATAGAAAACAGTAGTCTACAATACTTTTTGTTGCAAAAAACTTAATAGCACTTGCCTCTATTTGAGTAGGGCCACCGGCTTCTACGCACTGCTTTGATTACTATTTCGTTTGTGGCGTGAAGTGATGAATCCAAGTCTCTTCTGTAGTGTAAAATAAACGCACAAAATAAGTAGAAGTCTTTCTAAAATAATCAGTAGTCATTTCCTATTGATCACCCTTCGACACGCATCTCGCACAACGCTTTTTTACTTAACTTTTCGTATATAAAGTACCGTATTATTTCTTCGTATATGCCTATATCATCAACTGTTTGATACGCACTTTAATAGGCGTTCTACCAATACGATATCGTGCACTTCTCGAACGTTTTAGTGACGCCCTTGTAGTGGGTAATAGTTGAGAGAAGTGCCACGTGCACATTTGTAAATGCTGGACACGAATGAGTAAACTCTTCACCGACGTTCGATCGATTTCCTCTGCAATAAATCGTCTAAAATGAAGAATATTATGACGTCACGTTGTCCAGTTTCGACGGAGTACACACAGTACAATTGTTTTAAGAAACTTCATATGTAAACAGAATTACTCATTGGCAACTGAAATAGATTATGGAGTAATACATACGTTTTTGAAAAAAGGAAACCTTTTACGTCAACACTGTCTGCGATTCAGGCCGAGAATTTTTCTCTTGGGCGTCGCGTATTAATTTAGTCAAAAAAAGGCTGAAGCGTTCAGTTGCCCTGTTCCGAAATTTATTTAGAGATGTGCGCAACGTCCATCTGTGTGAACTAACATGGGGCAAGTAGAAAGGACGAAGAAGGAACGGTGTCTATAACGGATCTGTGTGTCCATTGTTCGCCGAGCAACACTCATCAGGAGAGCAGGATATAACTACAAATGCCGTTCACTTACCAATTTGGGTTGGTAGTGATCGAACACTGGACTTGTGGGATAATATTGTGTGAGCTACAGAGATTATACGTTGAAGTGCCAAAGTCTTATCTGTTGGTTTTTGCACAACAAGCAGTCCACAAGCTACTCGCGCGATCTTATCTGAAAAGCGGTGCGTGCAGAGGGAGGACTGTCCCTGAGCGGCCCACACACACACACACACACACACACACACACACACAGGTACTGCTGTCCGCCCCGTAGCGGCAGGTGCTCGCTGGCCTCGCCGTTTAAAGCACGCTGTACGTGCCACTTGGCCCTGCTGTCCCTCGGAGGCCGACGTGTCAAACCGTGGTCTCGTCACTGGAAGGGCACACTTCAGTTGCTCCTCATATAGCGCTCAACACCGGCATCTTTCCTCGGTGAAACTCAGGAACTTTACACTGCTGAGCTTTTAACATCTCTCCCACTGTGAGGGAAGTAGGCACGGAGAAGATAGCACACTGACACAGTAAAGCCTTGATAATTGCTTCAATTCCGCGACCACAAGTTTCTTCATTTTTGCCGCGTCCGACCGTAGCCACTCATTGAAGATTACATCCCACAGAGCTATCAAATAGTGGGGATGTTCACTGTGAAACTTCAGCCGCTGTTCGAAATAGTCACAGTCATTGTCGATGGGATGAAATGAAATGAAATGCAGTGATCGTATTGTATTCGTCTTCGGGCCGCTGGTTAAGTCTTTGTATTGCGACACCATTTCGGCGACTCGGGCGTCTTTCTGATCAATACGAGATGAAATGATTAGGACAGCACAAACAGGAATTCCCCGAGCGAAAAAAATCTCCGACCCGGCTGCGAATCGAAAACGGGACCACGCGATCCAGAGGCAGCTAACCACTAGACCACGAAGATCGGTGATTTAGCTGCCATTCGAGGTATGATTGGTTGCTTAAGTGTTTATCCGACCAGAAAAGTATGTGCTCAGTTCTGTGAAAACAGCTCTCGCCATCTTGAAAAACCGGAGTATCCCTAACATACTAGTTAAAAAACAGTCGACAGGTTCCGCTCGGATAGGGCATCATTAGGTTATGTTTAAAAAATCAGAAATTTTCTGCCAAAGGCATCTGTCAAGGAGGCATGATACGGCATATACCTCACTAAAAGGCATCCTAATGCAGGTGACGACAGGCATGGCATCGCACATATGTATGCACTATGTGAATACGGACGGGTTTTTGGGGCCGTTGTAGTGTACAGCTGTTTACAGCTGCCGCGACAGACCCTGTTCTGCGATGCTACGCCTGTCATCGCCTTAATGAAGTTGCCCTTTAGTACGTTTTATGCGGTATTGTGACTTCTAGACGGATGCTTTTTTTGCACAAATTTCTGTTTTTAACGTAACCTGATGATGTCCTATTGGGTCGAAACGAACCGTTCTGAAGTTAATAAGGACTGTGTTTTTAAGTAGTAGCAGAAGAAGGTTCTATTCCACAACGCAAAAGATGGAGTAAAATAATTTTTAACCATAACATACTCATCATGAACATGAAGAACAAAATGGCACAACTTAGCCACACATAATGTCGAAATAAATATTGTGAATCGTGTTCACAGTATCCTGAATGAATGGGCCTAAGTCATGGTACGAAAGACACCGCCACAAAACATCAACGAACCACCTCCTGCGTGAAGTACGCCCTCGACACACTGTGAGTTAAATGCCTCAGCGGCCTGTCTGCAGGGGTGGATGCGTGGGGAGACGGGGAGGGGTCCGTGAAATTTATGCAATTACTCCCTTAACGTAGAAAGATATTTTATTAGAAGCGTTATCACTTGTAAATACATCAATTTGCAAATGTTACAGCCAACTTACGAAGAAAGAGTAGCATCAGTGACAATTACAAGCTATGTTCAACATAGAATATTACTTTTCAGCTGCTTGGACGAGAGCCTATTTTTGTGGATGGGCTTGCCGCCACACCTGTAACATTCCATTCAGGTAAAGGCACAAATTCACTGACTTACCTTACCTACTGTCAGCGACAAAAACCCAACACGGTTCGGGAGACCGCAGTTAGAATCAGAAAACCACAGGAAGTCAAGTAAGGCAAAACAAGAAAGGGAAAGACTTTCTTCTAAGGAAAAGAAGGAAGAACAAAACAGGCTGACTACCGCCAACGTAGGCGGCAACGACGGACTCGTCATTTACACAGCCTGCAGCACTGTGTGCACAGGCGCAGTGCTGAGTGAGATATTGTACTTAAGATGTTCAGTGCAGAGTTCGATTTCAAGTTGCGTAAATTATGACTTTGTCAAAATCTTGAAAGTTTGTTGCTGTTAAAGTTCTTAAATCAGTTGCACCATACATGAACTTCTCAAATTTTCCGAGGTATGCTTTTCAAATGATGATTTGTCTGAAGTGGAATTTCTTGGATGTTATGCCAAAGTGATATAATAAGCTCTGATGTAAACAAATTAATAGTATTATATTAAAATATTTTGTGTATTTTATGTATCTGAAAAATTGTACGCAACATTAAGGTTACTATTATTAAAATCGAAGGTATCCGTGGCATACTAATCTAACTATATTTCGGGACGGGAAGAGATAGCTACAAGCGTGATACACTCACAGAAACTGAACCCTCCGCCACTGGCCAACGATGGACTCTGCGCCTCGCGTCATTTGCAAAGAGTCAAAACCGCGGCACATCGGACCACAGTGCGCTCCTCCATTCAGCTGGCGTCCAGTCTGGGTGTTGTGTGGCCCATTGAAGACCTGCAGCTGTATGTGCCGCTGTGAGCAGTGGCTTTTTGCGAGGTACCCGACTCCCATTGTCCACTGCGTGCACTTCGCTTCACATTGTTCGCTCGGTAACTGGTTGAGATGTACCTGCGTTCAATGACGGCGGCAGTTGCTATCGGGCACGAAACCAGCTGACCCGTGGAAATGGAAAACGTTCTAAGAACCGGTTTTTCGTAAAACGCCTTTTAGTACTGTTGTGTTCTCGGTACTCTCCGTATGTCCCTAGACTGGATCCTTGTGGCAAATCGTGGATAAAATGTTTGACATGAGTTAGTAGTATGTGTATGGTCTTTTGCGCCAACTAGTACTTCCTTCTGGAGTTCCAAACTTTAAAATATACGAGAAATGACTTGTGTTCACTACAGTTCTACTAGTTAAAAACATACTGCTGTATTTCTGTACTTTAAAAGTAAATTGTATTTACTGGAACTCGTAAAAAAATTTAAAAAATTCCATGTTGGGACTTAGACCCAATAGGTTTTGGTACGAAATGTAGAGCGTTCTTACAAGGGAACCTCCCCATCGCACCCCCGTCAGATATAGTTATAAGTTGGCACAGTGGATAGGCCCCGAAAAACTGAACACAGATCAATCGAGAAAACAGGAAGAAGTTGTGTGGAACTATGAAAAAAATTAGTAAAATATACAAACTGAGTAGTCCATGCGCAAGATAGGCAACATCTAGCAGCATGTGAACTCTGGAACGCCGTGGTTAGCGTGAGTAGCTGCGGAGCGAGAGGTCCATGGTTCAAGTCTTCCCTCGACTGAATATTTTACTTTCTTTATTTTCGCAAAGTTATGATCTGCCCGTTCGTTCATTGACGTCTCTGTTCACTATAATAAGTTTAGTGTCTGTATTTTGCGACCGCACCGCAAAACCGTGCGATTAGTAGACGAAAGGACGTGCCTCTTCAATGGGAACCGAGAACATTTGATTGCAAGGTCATAGGTCAACCTATTCCTCCACAGGAAAACACGTCTGATATATTCTATACGACACTGGTGACGGCATGTGCGTCACATGGCAGGAATATGTTGTCAACCCACCTAAATTGTACACTTAGCGAAAGGGTAAAAAGATTCTTCTACCTTGCCCGATTTAGGTTTTCTTGTGGATGTGATAATCACTCCCAAAAAGTGATGAAAACATAAGAGTTTGTCACATAAACTGAAAATAAAAAATTAAACTTTTCACTCCAGGGAAGACTTGAACCAAGAACCTCTCGTTCCGTAGCTGCTCTCGCTAACCACGGGACCACGGCGCTCTCTCATTCCCAATGTCCTTGATGTTGCCTATCTTGGCATGGACTACTCAGTTTGTATATTTTATTAATTTTTTCATAGTTCCACACAACTTCTTCCTGTTTTCTCGATTGATCTGTGTTCAGTTTTTCAAGGTTTATCCACTGTGCCAACTTATAACTAAATATGAGGGGGGTGCGATGGGGAGGTTCCCTTGTTAGTAAAATATTTATTTGCTATTTTTTTTTCGTTGATGCGGTGGGCAGCATAATTCTGTTGTACTAGAATACCTTCACAGTTTTTTTTTGGATCCAAATCAAATGTCCGGACCGGGCCGTATTTTCATTGTTGTCATTTCATTCTGCAGCTGATTGTGATGTGTTTCGTAACGGCTGTGGTCGCCGCAGTGCCTGTTCTTTTGGGCAGACCTGGGTAATGAAAATAACGCAGGCAGTACAGTATTGCAGAAATACATTGTTTTCTCATTCTCTCGACAAATAAGAGATCTGCCATTTCCACTCTTCAGTGACACTCGTGTTCGGCCCCTATTGTGGAATGTTCTCACGACGACTGTCCCTACGCCGTGTTACATGGCTGGGAGTGGTACACAATTCCCTGTAGACACGTGGACAGTCCGCGTTGTTAACCAACAGGCCGGGCAACTTTATTCACTGTGTAGTCAAACACAGTAGCTCATGTCTTCCATTCTGTTACCGAGCGAGGTGGCGCAGTGGTTAGCACACTGGACTCGCATTCGGGAGGGCGACGGTTCAATCCCGTCTCCGGCCATCCTGATTTAGGTTTTCCGTGATTTCCCTAAATCGTTTCAGGCAAATGCCGGGATGGTTCCTTTGAAAAGGGCACGGCCGATTTCCTTCCCAATCCTTCCCTAACCCGAGCTTGCGCTCCGTCTCTAATGACCTCGTTGTCGACGGGACGTTAAACACTAACCACCACCACCACCACCACCTCCATTCTGTCGTGTCGCCACGTCGACCCCTATGTTTGCGTACAACCGGCTGACACACACACACACACACACACACACACACACACACACACACACACACACACACACGTACATCACTGTGACATAATATCATAATGATTATCGAGTATGGAAGGGAAGTCTGTCGCGATTGGTAGCAGCAGACTCTTTGACCCTAAACTAAACTGATATTACGTAAATTCTTCGTTTTTTAATACATAAAATATTTTATAACAGCAATCCCGAGCATTCGCTGAATACTTGTTGATTCCACAGATGCCATACATTCCATCTGAAATTGTATTTTAGAATTCGAATAAGAAAGCCGTATTTTGAATTTTGAAACCAGTTTAATTCAACGCCCAATATTTTGCTGTCGTAGACTGGTAATATATAACAACTAAAGATCATTCTAGGGTAACAGGATTCGTGAGTGATCTACACATTTAACTTATTCCAAAACTGTTTCACGTATTATTATGATGCATATTGAAATTCAGTTAAACGACTGTTTTAAAAGGTAACGTCAACTTAAATGATGTTAGAAAACAAAACACAGTGCTTCACTCGTACAACAGTAACGTAACGCATCAGGTGGATTAATAAAATATTAATTTGTGCGCCTCCGTGCCTGAGTGGTCAGCGTGGCTGACTACCATGTATATGCAGGACCCGGGGTTCCTCAGCCGGCACTGCCAGTGATTTTTCCTTAGTGAGGGTATTGGAACGGGGTGATTCGGCCTCGTGGGGCCAGTTGAGGAGCTACTTGATCGGGAAGTAGCGGCTCCAGGTCACGCGAAGTAGCGGCGACAGGGAGAGCGCTGTGCTGACCCCGTGCCCTTCCGTACCGCTTCCGCTGCCGTCATTCGATGAGGGTGACGCGGCGGTAGGCCGGGACCATTGGGCCCACCAGGGCCTGCGCACACAGTTTACGTTTGCGCAATAACAATACTAAGTTCTCCATACTTCCGAAACATTGTAGACTCGCAAATTCTAAGACCCATTTTGGAATTAGCACAAAATTCCCTTACAATGAGGTATTTTACACTCATTTCACACTTTTAAATTCCGTGTAATTTACATTTATTTTATTTTGCTAAGATGGCGGACGATTTTTGGACGAGTAGTTTGCCCATTTAAATGTTGCTACAACATTTGTATACATTACAATTACTTTAATATACAAAGGAAAAAGTCTTTCGAATTAAAACTAATATAAATCAAATAAGTGCTACCCATTAGGCTCAAATGTTCAAATGTGTATGAATTCCTGAGGGATCAAACTGCGGAGGTCATCGGTCCCTAGACTTACACACTACTTAAACTAACTTATTCTAAGAACGACACACCCACCCATGTCCCAGGGGGGACTCGAACCTCCAGCGGGCGTAGCCGTGCAATCCGTGATAGGCACTTCAAATAGCGCGGCCACTTCGCGCGGCTAGCCATTAGGAAGCCTAATTCTACTACGAAGTACATACTTATATTAAGTTTTTGTGACCTCACATGCATTAAACTAGAGGGGGAAAGGCATGTATATGCATCGAGTTTTAAGAGATGCTGCAAGGCAGTTCTGAGTGAATCGATGTTGAGGTAGGTCGTTTGACCTGCAGTACTTCGTTTTTGTGATTACCTTCCAAAATTAGGTTGAGGACATGGGAAAACATGTCCGATCGCTGTTGTTGTCAAATCAGGTAATCAACTGTGTTTACTTGGGAAATCTAATTCCATGGAGACATGTTATGACTGAATTGGTACCCGAAACAGAGTGCCAAACACAAGTGAAACCAGGGGCAAAATTCCTGGAATTGGCTGCAGCCAGTCGGTGTATTTGTGGCATAGAGTGGGGACAGAGAATGTAATTGTCGACCGACCTCGAGCTTAGAAAACGCCACAAGGATGGTGACCAGAGTGAGCGTAGACGAGGTGGCGGCGAGGTCCGTGGGAAGGGCGGCGCGTCCAGCGGCGGCGCCGCGACGCAGCACATAGCTGAGCTGGCCGGCGCGCTGACGTGGCCGCCGACGCCGCCGGCCCCGTTCCCACCCGCCACTCGCCTCAAAATTAACTCACTGCGCACTCACACGTACTGCCTAAATACCACGCGCACCACACACAGCCGGCAACTCAGCAACGTAAACACAGTAGTCCCCCGAATATGAAGCACGTCTGTGCCATCCAAAAATTTGGGCTAGCTCAAAGACTCTACCGACAAGTAGTCACAGAAAACGAACGTATTTTTGTAGCTAGTTTTCCGCGTAGCACTTAGCATCTCATTTAATATTCAGATACCTGATTTAACATCTAACCATATAACGAGCATAGTACTATTTAAGGAATGAGTGGGATATGGTAAAAAAGAAAAGAACAACAGCACTAACAAATCGTCGTCTTTGTGTTTCAAGACTGCTGTGATGCAGCTGTTCACGATAATCTATCGTGAGCAAGCCTCTTCATATCTCATATCCTGCATAGACTTGAAGCTGCTGTTGTGTGCAAGGGACATTTGGAGTCGGGTACCTCGCGAAAGGCCATTGCTCACAGCGGCCCATAAAGCTGAACACATCCAGTGACCCAAACAACACAGAAAATGAGTAGTAGCCCACTGGAGGCGTATAGCGTGGTCCGACGAGGCGCAATTTTGCCAAGGGCAGGCATCGAATATACTGGCGACCCACTGAGACGTTTAACGCGTAGTTCGTGGAGGGTGAAAGGCCGACAGGAGCTGGTTCGATGATGTTATGTGGGAGTCTGCTGTGGCATGACTTATCTCCATTCATTCAGGTTACCGTGAACATGAACCAAAATGTTTATTTGAGCATTCTTCTTCAATATCTTGTATATTTTCATTCTTCTAGATCTTCATGATAAGTTTGCTGTGAATGCGTCCGTATTTGAAGTGACAACAAGTGTTCACGCACAGTTAACGACATCACACCTCATCTACCCCACTACATCATTCGATCTTAATTCTACAACGTCTGTCTGGGATTGCATGGATCAGCATGTGAAACGTAGCGTTCAACACCCCCACCCCCATTTGATAGCTCTATGCTGTGTAATCAGCAGTGAGTGGCTGCAGCTATATGTGATGTACCTGAAGAAACTTACGATCTTTCTTCCTTTCGGAATTAAGATCATTATGAACGCTAGAGGCAGTATTAACGTCCTAGTGTGATTTCTCTCGGGGATACACATTGGCGTAGGTTGCAGACAGAGAGCAGCACTTGCTAGCTGATTACGTTCATCATGCTTGTGAGGAATTCTCATGTAGCTGCGTCTTTCAGAACGTGACTGAACGGCCATCCCTTCTGCCCTCTCACAACCATACCATCACCGCCACCACCACACCTCGATTTTACATACATACATACGTCTCACAGTAGGCAGGTAGGCAGTGTAAAATCTACAAACACCACTGACTTCAGAATTAGGTTCAGAATGTATAAGAAAATTTAGTTCACCTTAATTGGCCTTTTCAATGTGAACAAACACGCAAGTCGGCCAAATGGCGAAAGCTGCGCGGTCGCACAGCATGCGGTGGATCTAAAGGTGTGTGCGTTATGTGCATAAATGCAGAATACTTACAACAAGTGACAGAATAAAAGTGAATGTTCCTGATTCTGAACTAAATGTACAGCTCGGGACACTTTGCAGCTAAAGGAATTACTAGCTTGCACATTACAGCTGCAGCGTTGTAAATGTAGTCGACCCAGAAGAACATTGGTGAACATATTACGCCAACTGAGGATGGAAGAACACCCGTAACGCGCCATGTCTTAAATAAAATTCAGTAAGAAGTGGCTGGTCGGTGTATTTTTTCAGGTAATACATTTTGTACCCTTCAGCACCAGACCTCTTGCTAATGAGTCACGCGTGTACTCTTTATGTGTCTCTCACTCAGGAGCCTCAATTACTGAGTATTTTTGCGTCTAATCGCACAAATTGTTCTAGAAATTCTCTCCATTTTCAGCTCCTTCCCTGTCGCTAATCAAAGCAATTAGAATTATTCTGCATTCTGAGTTACGTAGTTTGTACAAGGCTTTTGCAGCTGTACGATATTAAACGCACGTAGCGCATCTCTTGCTCAGCTCGACGACCGACGTCAGCTGATCACGACGACAAGCTAACACTCGATCCAGAAGTGTCACAGAAACATTCTCACTGCTGAATTTTTCTCCTGGGCGATGATGTGATCGTCGGATGGAAAAATCAGTTGTGGCGGTGTCCTGGAAGGCCTTCGATAACAGCGTAATATGTAGCGCTACGCACCTTCTTTTTCATATTTACCAAACAAGATTACACTTAATGTCGTCTCAATACAGTTCTCCAAATTACACAGTTGTAGTACGTTTCACAGTCCACTGAAGATGATGATAATACGTAAACGGCTAACTATGTCCAGTAGGACAATAGGAGATTACTCCGTCGCTGTCGCACACTGTCTAATGCGTAGTCATCTCATATACAGTTGTATAGTGCTAATTCCTTAAATAACAGCAGTAGGAAAGCTGTAACCTAATAAATGTTTTTTCCACTTGTCTGTTTTGTTTAAAGCCAACGTTACGCTCGAAAAACTTGTATAAAACAAATGTTGCTCCATATGAACTTAGGATATATTTGTAAACCGGAGAAGTACGTAAATGGGCTTATTCGAAAAATAAGGGCCGCTAGCGTATATTTAAATGTTGGCAGGTCAGTACAAAGTTAATCGAATGTAGTGTCATCTATTAATTGTTTGGGAAGACAAATAAGTCATTTTTGAAAATTGTGTTGAGGCTTCAAAGGTAGCCGTGCAGACGTACGTGATCAGCTAAGTGGCAGGTCCACTATCCGGAAAAACAGAAATAGTTCAACAAGTGGACCAGAAGCTGCGATCTGACCGTCGGTTAATGGTTGGTGCTCTAGCCGATTATTTTCCTGATGTTGATGTACAACTGTTTAAGCAATTGTTCAAAGGTGCGGCGAACTGTCGTCTGGAATAGTCCTCCACGACTCGCCTCCGCTCACCGCTGCCGGTGACAAGCACCTCAGTAACTTTTCGATTATCCATTCTACAGTCTATTTCGCACCCAACAACTGTTACTGCTTCTTGCACACAAAACTATTATTTGATGGGCAACTGCTTGAAGACGACAAAGCACTTGTCGTTTTTAGCTGGTTCAGCTCTCAGGAAGAGACTTTTTTATGCAGAGGTATTGAGAAAAGCAGCTCTGTGGTAATAAGTGAACAACGATGACAAGGGAAAGTAAAGTAGATTCGTAGGGACGTAAAACTCCAAGAACAGATTTTTTCTAACGAGTTCATGTTGTATGTGACCGGATTGCCGTGACTTTTCGAGTACACCTCGCACAATAATTCCGTATAGGTGTTTCCGTTATTGCACTTGATATAATAACTTTTAGCTGCCCATATACAGGAAAATCTGTGTTACGGACCACCTTCGTCTTTTTCACGTTAATGCCCATTTACCTCTGAAAAGTCGTTTTGAGAAGCAAACTTGTTTCTGACAATGGCGGCTGCCTTTACTGGCCGCTCGCTGTGCGACTTTAAAAATTCTGCAGCCTGTGCCTCGGTCCTCGTCTTTCTTTCGCAGCTGGCACACCGCGGCTTCTCCCGAACTTTTTCTTTTGTCTTCCTCCGCGATGTCGCATAACTTGTTTCCCCAAGTAGCAGTCTCCATCCTTCGCGCTGGCGTAATTGAGTTAAGCCTGATAAAAAATGACAGGCCCGAAGGACCGAGGTGTGATCACTTAAGCCTTCTTCACAGAACTTGCCAACATGATTAGAAGCGCATAAATTTCCTCATGATTTTCTTATTATGATGTAGCATCTCTCACCGTCGCGGTTCGAGGCAGCTGGAGGTTCTGAGGACAATGGAATACTCTTAACGATGTGCCGGAAGTATTTTACATTTCTTGTAAGGTCGACAGCTGTGCCAAACATTTACTCCCGGTTTCGAATGTGATGTTTGATGCAATGCTGCGTGCAAGTGTTACACCCTTGTTATATGTGTGTGTGTGTGTGTGTGTGTGTGTGTGTGTGTGTGTGTTTCGTTATCATGTGGACGAGAAAGAAGACAACAACCGCTTTCACTGTGAAACTATTCCACACAATCCAGCGGAATACTCTCACTTCACATTTCTCTCTCTCTTTTTTTTTTTAACGGACAGGTGCAGATAGGACTCGCGCTCGTAGGCTTTCGTACAAACTTAATTATGTGTATAGACGGTTCATCTACCCCTAGTGACCACGTTTCAGAAAATAGTATTTAGTGAACAATCTAGCTACAGTCTTCTACATATGGCTCCCTAGGAGACTGCTAAGACAAGATTAGACTAATTACAGCACCAACAGAAGCATTTAAACTGTCTTTCTCGCCTCACTCGCTGCGGAATGGAATGAAGTGAAAGTATAATACATGGTACAAGTTCCCTCTGCCATACACTTCACAATAGTTTATTGAGTGTGGATGTATGTATACGTATCGAATGGATCGTGAATGCGCGTGGCGTGGTTTCTTTCAGTTAAAAACTAAACAATCTATCATCTGAACCATACTGCCTTGGATTATCTTTCACTGTCGTGTAAGTGAAACGTAGCATGGGTGTCGTGCAAATAATACAGGTCGGAAACTTCGGCGGTACCTCAGTCTTATAAAGATCGCGTTCTCGATCAGCAGTACTCCATGAATTGATTGATTTGTACCGTAATCATAAAGATAGGCAACAACATGCACCGCAAAATATTTAGTCTTGGTATACTCTTCCAGGATTAGTAATTTATCTAATTAAAGCCTCTTCAGGTTTTAGAAATGGATTTTGATAGTACAATTATTCATTTAACGGTTGTATCTTGTGATGGACGAATAAGAAACTAAGAGGGTGCCAGTAATTTGAATATCAATTGCTCCCTATCAGTTACTAACCGTTTATCTTCAGTTCTTTGAAGTTGTTCTGTCATATTAAAATTCTTGTTGATTGCAAAACATCAAATCAGCTTATCGTAATCCATAAGATACGCGCTTTCACTCTGGGGATTTAAGAAAATAGTTTTTGTAACACACTGTGCACTATCACGAATACGTACGTTTTCTTCGTAGTGCCAATTGTTCAATTATTGGAGACAGAACACCGCCTTCCGTCTGACGACGACTGAGATGGTAGCCAAAGCGCTGTCAGCTAGTATCCAAGCAAATGGAATCAGTGTGGCCCATCCCACATTTCAGTCTTGTTGCCATTTGCGACTCCAGACTTTTCATAAGTTTCGGATCGATGTTTGCCTCGCTGTTGACGCAGTCCGTTTTCACTTTGCAAGCGAAAGGAACGTCATTACGCAGACAGAGCCTGCACTGCCGTGAAATTTAATTGGCACAGTTTTCGACGCGTCGCCAGTTCTAGAGGTGAAGGTATCAGCTTGTTATTCCGGATGCGGGGCACAATACGCCTTCAATAAACGTGGTGTCACAGTTTGCTTTGTGAGGGAAAGGAATGACTTTGGCTTGGCAGAACTAGGTAATTTCCTCAAGCTCATCAGCACGCTACATTATCAAGCCGGTAAAATTGCTGCTCACATGAAACCTGGTGCTCACATTAGGGAGAGGCTTGTCGTTTTTTGCCTACTTTTAAATGGCCCGAACACGGTGGCGCATGGCTACAAATCTCGAAATTTGCGTAATCATCTTCCAAGAAACATGCGTTTTAGGCAGCGCAGGTAGTCATTTCAAATAATATTGTCTGATTATTCTAAAAAAAATAACGTTCTTAATTACGCTCCAAGAGAAGGCCATAGTGCTACGAGCTAATTTCTACTCGTAATTTGATGTAGAGCCCCTATGTTGCAGTAAAAGTTTGGTGCATCCTCCTAGAAATCGATACGTACAGATTATAAATAGAAACTGGTGATACGTTTTACCACTACGCGCAAAGAAACTCGTCCAATTAATGGAAGAGTAATAGTCTTTTAAGCCGGCCGGTGTGGGCGAGCGGTTCTAGGCGCTTCAGTCTGTAACCGCGCGACCGCGACAGTCGCAGGTTCGAATCCTGCTTCGGGCATGGATGTGTGTGATGTCCTTAGGTTAGTTAGGTTTAAGTAGTTCTAAGTTCTAGGGGACTGATGATCTCAGATGGTAAGTCCCATAGTGCTCAGAGCCATTTGAACCATTTATGGAATATAATCGAGAGGTCAGTTTGTGCACAAAATCCTGCGTGGCCAACGCTTTGGCAATTGTGGATGACAATAGAGGCAGCTTGGCTAAATATTTCTGCAGGGAGCTTCCGTCGACGTGTTGAGTCCATGCCACACTGAGTTACTGCTGTAGGTCGGACAAAAGTAGGTCCGACACGATATTAGGAGACATCCCATTACTTTTGTCACGTTAGTGTAGGTTCACCTATGTAAGTGATTGGGTCAGTCAGTTCGAAGGCTGGAGGAGGGGACTGGCATACAACTGCGAATAGGAGTAGACCAATAAAGGACTGCGGTGTTCAAACCACTCTTCGAGTTTAGACCAGCTTCACTCATTTGATATAGAATGTTGCCACGGAGACATTTCTTAAGCAGCCCCTTGACATGGCGATAGATCATCACTACGCAACAATGAGTACACATGTACTCTTAGCCCTTGGGCGGTGATGACCGCGCAGATGAGCGCACCGCAAAGTAAATATCATCATCATCATCATCATCGCCACCACCACCACCACCACCACCACCACCACCACCACCACCACCACCTTAGGCCTGTGCAATTCAGGAATGTGTTGACATAAATATGCTGGTAAAGTACAATATGTTGCAGATGGAAAAGAAGATATCGTGGAAATGACATGTTTATACCACTGAGTTGGCATTACATTTCTGACCAGTAAAACTGCGCCAACGGCTAGACATTGTGCAAAGAACATCAAGTTGACATGACGTGTGCTACATGCATGGATGCGCGAATGAACGGCGTCTCAAGGCAACCGCGCCGGGTAGTTAGGAATAACGCCAAGAACAATATTTTTCTCCTTCGATAGAGCTGTGTTTTTCAACGTCAAGAATTTTGTGAATGAAACTATTGTCCTGCGCCTTTAGTTCCTTTTCTGTTCCTTGCCCGGATGTTGTAAAAGATAAAACATTTCTCGCTTTCAAATAGTTGGCCTCCCGTTTGGAAGAACATTCATAGCCAAAATGTGCGAAGTGTCTCAAAATGAAGCAAACAATAAAATAAAGATTAAGAAGACATAATAGCAAAAAATTCGCCACTATATCATCAGTTAGCGTGGCGAGAATATGCTAACTTCCGATATTAGCACATGACGCCACCTCCTCTTAACAGATTCCAACGTCAAAACTTTCTCCCCGGTAATCCCTGGCCGGCCGGTGTGGCCGAGAGGTTCTAGGCGCTTCAGTCTGGAACCACGCCACCGCTACGGTCGCAGGTTCGAATCCTGCTTCGGGCATGGATGTGTGTGATGTCCTTAGGTTAGTTAGGTTTAAGTAGTTCTAAGTTCTAGGGGACTGATGACCTCAGATGTTAAGTCCCATAGTGCTCAGAGCCGTTTGAACCATTTGATAATCCCTGATCCTCAAAAAAATGGCTCTGAGTGCTATGGGACTTACCTGCTGAGGTCATCAGTCACCTAAAACTTAGAACTACTTAAACCTAACTAACCTAGGGACATCACATACATCAATGCCCGAGGCGGGATTCGAACCTGCGACCGTAGCGGTCGCGTGGTTCCAGACTGTAGCGCCTAGAACCGCCTGGCCACTCCGGCCGGCCCCCTGATCCTGATGTCCCGTCCGGCCCCATTAACGGTGTGTGCAAATGACGCCGTTTGAAACGCACTGCAGAATGTTTTGACGTTCGTTGACGTACCGCGCTAGTCGACCTTCAACAACTGAACTACGAGACACGGGCAAGGATGGGCGGAACTGCCGTCGCCAGCGTTCGGCGGACCACTCGGCCGCCCTCTATTCAGCGTGGCAGGTTCTAAGGAGGAGGGATTCCTGCGAGTTGCGGGGGCGGCCCGCCCACCCTGCGGCTCCGCGACTCCGGGCCGCCGCCAGACCACGCAGCGCCCACCAGTGTCAGCGTGCTACCCGCGTCACCGGCCGTTTTCGCTCTGCTGTTTGACTCTCCTATTCCACTTCCACACTCCGTTTGGCAGCATCAGTCACACCTCACCCGGTCTTGTGTCTCTTCGGTCCAGCGAGCACACAACATTCATTTACAAGAGCTACCCTATTTTTGATACTCATTCGCCTGTGACCATTTACGAAATTTATTCTAAGCACTGTTCATTAATCCCGGCAATACCAAGGTATTTTCCATAACGCGAATTACTTGGGAGGGGTGGGGAATACTTAACGCCCACCCGAAAAAAGAAATAAATTCCTTAATTGTTACTGAATTATATTAGCTACGTACTTTTTTTAAGAGGTTCTGTTGTGTAAGCAGGTCCTAGAAACTGAAAATTCCTTTAGGCTCACTGTTAGCAACATCAGCATGCATTCTGTAATGGGTCCTACCGACTTCCTGATCACCAGAAAAAAATTAAAAATGTGTATTATATTACTTTTTGTTGACTCTTACTCTCAACATACTTTTTAAAGACCTGTTGATGTATAAGTAAGGCTGTGAACGTCGTAATCTCGAATGTGACATTGACTGGGGAAGTGACATCTGTTCAAATGGTTCAAATGGCTCGGAGCACTATGGGACTTAACATCTATGGTCATCAGTCCCCTAGAACTTAGAACTACTTAAACCTAACTAACCTAAGGACATCACACAACACCCAGCCATTACGAGGCAGAGAAAATCCCTGACCCCGCCGGGAATCGAACCCGGGAACCCGGGCGTGGGAAGCGAGAACGCTACCGCACGACCACGTGATGCGGGCTGACATCTGTTGCTGAGACCTAAAAGTTTGGGTAAAATGAAACTGATAAATTTTAAACGGATATGCAAAATGGTAGAAGAATTCATCAAAAATAATTTTTCTCGAAAATTTTGAAATATTAAGAGTATGGCTAGATTACAATTTTTCAAAAGGTGTGCGTAAAGTATCCCCCTCCTCTACTGCCATTGTGAGGGTTAAGACCAATGACGAAGTCAACTTCGTTAAACGTGGAAACGTCAGCTTATGACATTTCATAAGTTGCTGGAGGAACGACCTGCTCCTATTGTTGGGCAAAAAACGCACAAGTTATTGCCGTTTCACCGAGCGAGGTGCGCAGCGGTTAGCACACTAGACTCGCACTCGAGAGGACGACAGTTCGAACCCGCGTCCGGCCAACCTGATTTAGGTTTTCTGTGATTTCCCTAAATCGCCTCAGGCAAATGCCGAGATGGTTCCTTTGAAAGGGCACGGCCGCCTTCCTCCCCCATCCTCCCCTAATCCGATGGGACCGATGACTTCGCCGTTTGGTCCCCTCTACAAAATCAACCAACCAACAACGTATTGCCGTTTCCGACAAAACTCGCACAACAAATTGTAAATTTGTTGTAAGTTCCTATGGGCCCAAACTGCTGAGGTCAATCGGTCCATAGGCTTACACACTACTTAAACTAACTTACGTTACGGACAACACACACACACCCATACCTGAGGGAGGACTCTTAGTCTCCGATGAGGCGCCCTAGATCGTGTGGCTACCCGCGCGGCTGACGCACTCAAGTAAAGACCTGTATCGCTGGTGTCAGTCTGTTACAATTTTGGAACACGCTCCATGCTTCCACAAGATTCAGAATTCAGTACGTAGAGGTTTCGCGGTTGATACAGTGTCACTTCAATTCCAAGAAGCGTACGATAGATTCCGCATAGTTTATTAGTAAACAAAAGACAACCATAAGGAATCTCCGAGCATGTTTCTGATTGGATCCAATATTTTCTAACAAATAGAAGCACGTCGTTATTAACGGAGACAAATATTCAGATGTAAAAAGTAAGGAAGTGTTATACGGCGTGTTTCACAATGTTTTGTCGAGTTCAAATTTTAATAAGGCACAAACTAATCGCGAAATAAAGGTGAACAATTTACAGGAGGTACAACATCTTTTCAGCTTTACTTATGAAACAAAACGTCGAACATACGACGACCACTCGCGCCTACACAATACTCGACACGTTTCACCCAGTTTTTGAACCATTTTTCGTAACTGCAGGAGCAATTCTGGAAATTTTATTGCAGATTAAATATTTTAACCGTTGCAAGCTTCTCGACCGGTCGGAGTACACTGTCGCCTTCAAATAGCTCAATAGGTAAAAATTTTGCAAGGTTGACTCAGGCGAGTCCATTGATATAAGCGCGTCTGAAAATTGTGCGGTTACCAAACGCTTCACGAAGAACTTGCAAGGTCTTGCTTGATGTGTGGCATGTCGTGCCGTTCTGTTAGAACCAATTTGACCGGAGACATCAACGACGAAGAACGTAGGGATTATGAACGTCTGCAATGCCTCCGTATGCCTCGTAGTGTTTACAGTGCCTTCGAAAAAATACATGTCGACGGTACCCCACGATGCCACACTTGCCCATACGGTTACTTGTTCGTCGTGTAACTGCTTCTCTTCAATGATATTCGGATTCTCAGGAGCTCAGCAGGGCTAATTTGGTTATTCAGTCCGCCGGTTAAATGGAAATGCGCCTCGTCCGTCAACAAAATTTGATCACGATCGATTTGTTCGTCCTTAATTTTCTCGAGCATCTGATCGGCGAATCTTTTTCTTTTTGAATGATCTCCGTGGTCTAATTTTTGTTACCCAAGTAATTTGTACGGATGAGAATGCGAATCACGCCGGATTGTACAGCGAGTGGACGCCAGCGAAACGTTCAGCGTATAGGCATGCTTTCGTAACAAACGACGAGGACTTGCCTACGCATAAGTTCGATTTTCTCGGGATTTCGTACGGTTTTCGGAGTTGCCTTTGGATTCGACGCAGTGGCAGTTGCACGAAAGTTTCTTATCCAGTTCAATATTGTCCCACGAACAGGAATTGGATGTCGCGGCTGAATCTTGAAATGCTAACGAGAGGCCGATTCAACGCGCGCGACAGATTAGCCGTAGCGAAAATAGCACTCAATCGCGAACGCAAAATGTTGCTTAGACCAGTACGACATAATTTGTAACCTTTATACGGGATGAAGCTTGAAACTCCGCATTACTAATAGACGGCGCAGCCGTTGCTGTAGGTTGTTTTTTAGCGCTCGGTATTCAGATTTGAAATTGTCAGAACATTGTGAAAAACCCTGTAGGCGCATTTATTTCCACACTCTATGAAAATTAATTATTGGATAACATTGGGCGCTCGATAAGACTGTTAGGGGATTATGCGCTTGGTTCTAGAGAAGTCGCAGCACAAGAAAATTGTATCGAAATGAACATGGAGAGGACTGACATTTGGTGCAAAGGTTGGCAGCAGAAGCTCAATGTAAACACGTGTTCCGTATTGCAAATGAATAAGTAACAGTTGCCCGTTGATGAATAATTACACGATTGCCTATCAATCAGTGGATGTCGTCACGTATCTGCGAGTATCCGTATACAGTTAAAGTGGAACGACCACATAAAACTAATTGTACGAAAGACAGATGACAGACTGATGAAAGAATTCTCAAGAAGTGTAGTCCACCCACGAAAGGGGTAGCTTACAGAACCTCGTCCCGATACTTCAGGATTACTCGTCAGTATGGGACTCGTACCATATAGGATTGATAGAGGAAAAACAGAGAATCCAAAGAAGAGCAGCGCGTTTCGTCACAGATTCATTATTTTAATAAGCATTAAAGGGTCACCAGGATGCTCACCCAAATTCAGGGGCATACACTACAAAAGAGACTTGTGCGCCGCAGTTTTATTTACTGTTAAAATTTCGAGAACGAACGTTCCTACATTGAATCACACCAGATATCGCTTCCTAGAACTTGTGTCGTGTGAAAGTCCCTGAAGTCAAAATAGGAGAGATTGGAGCTCGCACGGAGGCCTACCAGCAATCGTTCTTACGCACCCAATTCGCGATTGGAATGGTGAATGTGACAGTGGTATACAAGATACCCTCCACCACACATCAGGTAGCTTGCGGACTATAGATGTAGGGTTTACTGTTTAGCTTCCCATCAACAGCGAGAATACTTGTTAATTTGAAACCTATTCGATGCTATGAAAATAATAAATCTATGAAAAGTTTTTGCGACAAACAATTAAATGCTCAGCTTTCGAAGGACGTCAGGCAGTTAGGAGGGTAGCGGCTCGTGCCGGTGGCGAGTGACGAATGAACCACGCCCCTGGCAGACTCGTGCCGGCCTGGGTCGAGCCAAGGTGAGGGAGGAGCTCATTTTCGCGCGCGACTGCGCAGTCAACTTGATTGCCTGGCTCCGGGTACGCTCCTCCGCTACCGTCCACGGCGCCCGGCTCCAACTGATTAGTGGCAAACTCGTTACGCACTCTGCTCACCAGGCTCTGCCAGAAACAAAATCTCAGGCCCAGCCGCAGCCGCAGCCGCCCGTGCCGTGCCGCTGGCGGAAACTGGACCAGGGGTCGGCAAACAATTTTAGATCGATTCCGGATATTGTTGAAAATTTTCATCGAGGTCCAGAAGGAAAACCTGCAGTACCTTACTGATTTTTTATTTTTACTCACAAAATAATATGCAATGCAATAGATGTTTGCAATGAAAACTCCAGAGAAAACCGCATCTACAGTATCATTTTTTATTTTAATTTTTCACTCACAAAATGTGAAACACAATAGATAGCCATATCTGTATTATGAAATCGTTGTGAGAAATTACATTGAGCCAGTTTCTTAAAGTTAGGTTCACGTGGGAAGCAGCTTATTCGAAAAGCGCCTTCCACGTGGGCGCCCGTTAATCTTGGATGATATTTTTTGTCCGAAAATTAATTTTTGACAATGAAATTTCAGAAATATATATGGAGCGAAACATATTTTTCTGGGAGATGTTTACTCCAAAATTCTTCAGCGGATGCAGTTTCACACGTTTCCAAGGAAATGTCTTCCTGCAAGTCTAGTGTCTCCTTTTGGAGTAAAGGCTTTGAAAGGTAGAACAACTTCGCAGCCCCATCCGTCCATTCTGCAACTAGAGAAAACTTCATAGATGATTTTAAGTATCGCGACAACTTCTCTATCTCCGAAACGTCTAGGGATATTACTGCGAATTCCTTCTTATGATCTAACATAAAATTTAAGAATACTGAAATGTCTATTCCAAAGTTATTTTTGTTTTCAAATGTTGTTGGACAGCGAAAAAAATTCCTTGACGTGCAATGTCTTTTTGAAAGATATATAGCTTGCGACGAAAAGAAGACACATTTAGTTCAGATCACATATTAATTTCCCATTTCTTTGTAGCCTAGTATTGAGCGCACTTAAATGTTTAAGAATGTCTTTCAGGAAAGCCACAGCAAGCGTATTGCGTTCGTTTGCTAGGAACTCTAAATGGTTTCTTGCTTTTTGTGAATCCAAGTTTTCTAAGAACTTCTTTTATTTGCCAAAAACGTGTAATAAAATGACCTTTTTCTTAACCAACGAATATAGTTGTACTGCAGTATGTCACAAGGCGCCGAAAAACTCTCTATGAAGAGTCTGCACTGAAGAGATGAATTAGTCCTCATAAAATTAATCAACTTATTCAACCTGTCCATTACTTCTTTCAGAATTATATTAAGTTTTGAGCGGAGAGCTGCCTGGTGAATTATGCACTTATAAGATAGCAGTCCAACATTCTTACTTTTGATTCCCTTTACTAGTCCTTTTTCGCTGGGGCCCCATCAGTTGAAAAAGACACCATTTTATCGTAACTTTATTTTGTCATGAAGTCATCAAAAGTCTTGAATAAATCTTCTCCGCGTGTCTTGCCTTACAACAGCAGTATTGCTGGCAATTCTGCCCTAAATTCTTTAGTTTCAATATCCAAAAATCGTACGAAAATGGACATTTGTTCTTTATCACCAACGTTGTATAATTCATCTTGTGCTATGGCGTAGCAAGACTTTTTCTGCAGATGTTCGAGCAAACTACTTTTACTGTCGGCAGCGAAAATTTCGATTCTACTTCTAGTACTTCTTGCCGAGAATGGAATACCTTGAATTGGGGAAAAATTCATTTTTCTCTTCAAAAAGTGCCACGGCACTTCCAACATAAATCTTTTTACCATCTTATAGTTTGAAAATGGCTTCTGGTGTTCACGAAGCGCCAAAAACACACGCATCGCTGCTTATATATATATATGTGTGTGTGTGTGTGTGTGTGTGTGTGTGTGTGTGTGTGTGTGTGTGTGTGTGTGTGTGTGTGTGTGTGCGTGTGTGTGTGGAGTTTTTCTTGAAGGGCTTCACTGTCCAGAGGAAAATTTTGATGGAACTGCTGATGAGTTGTTTCGTGGTGTGGCTTTAAATTGGCACTTTCAACAAGAGCGACAGTTCTGTTCCAGGCCCATAAGGCAACGTAAAACGACATTGTTCAGTTCACTCAGTCACAAACATGTTATTTTCACTATCAGCTTGACGCCTTTTAGGATCCATGGCGATGCCAAAGAAACGTTATAAGCCTCGATAATAACGAAACGCTCTGTGTGAGATCGCAACAGCTACTGATGAAGTGTCGACAAAATTTGTGTACTTTTATTTTGATTCGTTTTTTGTAAAAATACCGGCGTCCGACACAGAGCACGTGCCGACTCGCAACAAATGAGCAGCTTCCATGCCAAAGTGTCTGCTGCCGCACACTAAAGGAGTCGCTTAGTTGTCTCAAAGATCGCCGCCGCGGAGTGAACTTGCCCGAAGTTTCATGAAGTAGTTTAAACTATCGTTCGAGTTACGAGCACAAAAAATGGTTTTTAAATGAATATGTCTTCTACGACGTAATAGAGGTTTCGGAGGTTGCCAGAGTCTGTAATCGATTTCTAAAGTTTCCTTGTTCATTAAATAAAATTCTTGTGTTGCAGTTCGTGTGTACGGAGCTTATATGTGGATCGACATAATATGCTGCGCTGGCCGACCAACTTGAGCCCTTCCACCCTCTCTCTTCAGCGCACTCTACTGCGCTGCTCAACATAGCATCTGTGTGTTTAATCTTGCCTGTAACTAACCGTTAAGAATTCTAATTATTCGGCAGTTAATTGTACCCTTCTAGAAAAAAATGTAAGGGTGGTGCTAAAACGAAATGTTATCTATAGAGAAATACCTTTTCCAGTAATCTGAGTACGTAATTTATACTTTCAAAATATTTTTGGCGGGCCAGTTTTTGAGCATCCGCGGTCCGAACATGGATGCCAGCCACTGACCTAGGTACTCCGAGCAGTACTGAGTTCTGCACGAAACACCTTGCAGGTGCTGGACAAAATACACTGCTGATTATTAATATTGCACCACAACAGAATATGATAAATAACAAAATTTTACTTACTGTGCTTATACTGTATTGTAGGAATAAAACATAATATTTGTTGGTGGTGTTACCGGCAACGGTTACGCCTGGTTAGGCGTCGAGTCCAGCTGAGCTTGTGTAACATACGGGACGCCATTAAATGCAGCGTCGTCTCTATTCCAGACTAAATCAATCGTAGTTGCTAGCGAGTAATGGGTTGCCAGTCTCTTGGCAAACCTTGACCATTCGTCGTTAGTGAATGAGAGAAAATGGAGAACATGATTGTGAAAGCAGTAGTCGAAAATCATCTGTATCGAGGTAGGTCAGGACAAAAAACGTAATACGCTGTCTTGCTGTATCGACTTTGAAGATAACGACGCGGAGAGCTCGAAGATAATCCACAGCAACGTACTTAACACGAAGGAAATGTAACGGTTGCTGTCAAAATGAACGGCTGTTTAAACCAGTGGTGATAGTATAGTGCATCCGACGGCAGCCTACCGTCTAGCCAGATGCTCATACGACTGTGATGAATGGATTGTAGCAGCGTTCGTTGTTTTCGAAGCCCCCCACGCACGAACACCTCCCTCGTGATGTTGTACACACAGAACAAGAACCCTGAAAGACGACCAAGTGGCACTTCTGTGTCCAGTGTTGGCATTGCGCACAACTGTCGGCGCGTCTTCCTCTCTTGCCAGGAAACCGTGTTGACAATCCTACGTGCTGCAAACGACGTAGCACATGTGAATTCTTGCCTTTTCCACAGATATACCCATTTCCTGACTTCAAGGTAAGTAACGTGGCTGTACGATCATGCACGGCACAGAAAACAATGTTTCGGACCTCTGGAGCAATAGTTGCGTGACGTTTTCAGATACTGGATGGCTTTCGTTATGGCCCTCTTGAGCCCATCGTTTTCTTATTCGCATGACAGTAGTGGGTTACACGAAACTGAGGATAAACTACTGACTTCTAACAGTGATGATGTTTCAACAATTGACACGTTTCTGTGTGTTGGCTACGTAGTACTAGTGTATAACTGACATGTTGGATCTTCTGAAAGATGGTTAGTTTCTGGATATTGTGTTCTGATGCCCAGTTAATGTTTTTGAAGCTACGTAGCATGGGGCGGAATGTCCTGTATGTATGCAAAATGATAGTGTGACTGAAAAGCTTCTTGGGTTTGATGATGATTAGTACAATGGAAACTGGTATCGACGATAAAGTTTAGGTTTTCATAGCAGTTTATACTGCTACCTTATGATTTTCCGTAGTTATCGACAAGCTGTGAGACAACACTACTTAAAATGTTATTCAATAAATCTTTAGGAACTTACGATAGCGACTGTTTAATTTGTTTCTCGGTTTAACTAAAAACGTACAAAAACAAGTTTGGACATGAACTAAATTTTATTAATTTTCTTGTCAATTTAAAAACAGGAGCGTTAGTTACTTGGTAACCTAAAGGATAGTAAGGTGCTGAACTTTGTTGATTATATTGACTGGTGTCTGTACCAATTCAGGAATAATGTTTTGCGTTTGTACTGCGTAGGCAGAGAGATATCTGTATTCGTGTGCGAGATTTGCGAGTTAGACTCGTGCTGAATTTGGAGCTCTGACATACCACCGACCACAGAAGTCATCATAGCGCTGGGGAGCTTGCTAGAGAGGAGGTTAGAATTAAATGGAGATACTTAAGTACCCTTTATTGAGCTAGAGAAGGCATTTTACGACATAAACTGTAGGAGACTCTTCAATTACTGAACGATACTCACTTACATTGGAAAGAAACAGCAATATCAAACATAGGAAAACTGTAGTATGAGGATGGATGTTAATGGAGAACAGTAGAGTGTCAAAATCAGAAAAGGAGTAAGACAAAGATGCTCGTTGTCCAATTACTGCTTAAACTTTTCATCGAAAATGGTATGAGGATCTTCAAAGGAAAACATTTAATGTGAACGAAACTACCCTTCACTAAATTAGATTTCCATATCATACTGCCTTATTAGCTGATAGTGAAAAACGTATGCAAAATATACTTTTTAAATTAGCCGTGCACCTGAGGGATGGCAGACTACACTGTCTTCCGGTAGAAGAGGTGTGCTGTCTGGTGGAAGCTCCCTCGAATGGGAAGTGCCCCTCTGATTCGCTGAAGCTCGTCGACACGGTTCTGAAGGCTCCACAGATGACTGATGTGATGTGCGAATGCGCCGCACATACAACCGCCCAATATTCAATATTCCGAAAGTGGTAACGGCTAGCCGAGTTGAAAGCGTGGGCTGAAGGTTCAGGAATGAATCAACAGGGTTTTTCCGTGATTATGTTACAAACTTTCAGGATGATGGAGAACTGTAAATGTGTCAGTATTAGGTATGGGACCCTGGTCTAGAAACGACCCGAGTCGAAAAATATTTACAATAATCGTTCTGATTCTTCTTGACAGTAGAATACATGTACTGGTGCTGCTGTTGCTAAGATTGTAAGGTAGGCAACCCCAAAGAGCACTTAGGTGTAGAGTTTGTGATAATAACGCAACTAATCTAGTACAGCTGCCGTACTGTGTATTGACATTAACAGTCCTGGTCCTGGTGTGAAATGTCTGTTCTGTAGTAGATCGCAGTCTGTGTTTACAAGTTGAAGTACTAACGTCCATCAGCCCTAATCAAACGGAGTTGTACCTGGTGACGGAACTTGCAGACATGATTTTCGCGTACGACTAAGCAGATGGAAGCAGCAGAGCAGAGGAAAGGTTGTGCAGAACAAAATATCCACGTAGAAGATACTCGGCTCATACCATGTATCCAAAACTGATCCAACGATTAAGTGGAACAAGGCAATTGGAACCATATTCAACAACTTAGGAGGATGGTGAACTATACCGCCTCCCGACTTAGAAGATGCAGTGCTTCCTCGAGTGCATAAGGCGACTGCAATCAGCACTCTATGAGTAACGGTGAAATGAATGTTTTGCAGAATACTTTGTTGCGAGTATTACGGGAAATGCAGCTAACCTCCTGCCATTAACAGAAAGTGCACGCTGTGACTAATGCTGACGTCGGACCTCATGTCGTAGTCAGCCAATGGTTCTTGCAGATCCGCACAGTCGATCTTCACTTGCCTTCTTATATACTTTTCACGGATGAAACCCGTTTCACCAGAGACGGAATGTTAACTAGTCATGTTTGGGCCAATGAAAATCCGCACATCACAATTGTGAAGAACCATCAGCATATATTATCAGTAAATGTGTGGGCAGGCAAAATCAGTGATTACATAATAGACCCACTTCTTTTACCTCCTAATTGCACCAGTATACCACGTATTTACGAGAGACATGTTACCCATATTCCTGGGACATATTCCACTTGTAATTCGTCAAAGGTTGTGGTTCCAACCTCACGTTGGATGATGGGATAGTGAACATCTGGTTTAGACATTCCGTGAAAAGTGGCTAGGCAGAGGATAGATATCCTGTTTCGGGGCCAGCACATTCATCTGATCTTGTCCCACTTGATTTCTTCTTTTGGGACCATGTCAAATTAGCTGCGTACGAGACTAGGAGAGGATCTCCTAGCAAGAATTCTTGCTGCCTGCGAAGTTGTTCACACGACACCGGGGTGTTAGAATGGGGGCGACAGAGCTGTCTGCGACGATGCCATACCTGCATTGACACTGAGGGACGTTATTTTGAACAACTGTTCAAAAATGGTTCAAATGGCTCTGAGCACTATGGGACTCAGCTACTGAGGTCATTAGTCCCCTAGAACTTAGAACTAGTTAAACCTAACTAACCTAAGGACATCACAAACATCCATGCCCGAGGCAGGATTCGAACCTGCGACCGTAGCGGTCTTGCGGTTCCAGACTGCAGCGTCTTTAACCGCACGGCCACTTCGGCCGGCTTTTGAACAACTGTCGTAAACGCTTGTGCTGGTAAATGGAATTCAGTATTACTTTACGGTAGACTTAGGATTTCTGTGTCTCTGACATCACGTCACGTTCGTCGTTACTATTCCACCAACAATGGAAATTATTTGAGTTATTGGGAGTGTTCAGCGGCAATTCTGTAATCAGGGTCCGGTAGTTGGAGCCTTGTGCTTGAGAGCTGCTCGAGGCTAAGGCGGGAATTGAGTAGATTTTGCCAATTCTTTCGTTTCAGTTGTTTCCGGACCGTGGTCGGCTACCTCACATTGACACATGTACCCATCTCCATCATCCCTGAAAGTTTGCAATATCGTCTTAGAGCCCACGTGTAGAACCTACAGTGTTCCTGTGGCAGCTCGCGAGTATTTCCCAAGACGTTCCTTCCAAGTGAGACGACGACAGGTGGTAACGGCCAGGTAACATCCCTGTGTTGCCCCAGGGAACAGCCGTTCCACAGACGGTAACTAATGATGGTGTTGCAGACATAGGCCGACGAGCAACCACCGAGAAACTGCAGGGATGGATTCCTCACTGTAAGTGGAGGAAAAAAAGGACCTAGGAATATGTGTCCAAAAAGGCATCATTGCCACTGTAGGTGGCCTGACGAATGAATGTTTCTCTGAGCATGTGCCGTGTGTTCCTTGTGTGTCGCAGGCTGTGTGACTGACGCAGCGTCCTGAAAACTGTAGAGTTGTCCGGTATTCATGTCAGGAACAAGCCGATATGATGACTGTGTACGGCGAAGCACATGGAAACGACTGGGAGGCAGCACGACCATACCAAAACAAGTACCCTCACAGACGCCAACCACATCACACAACGTTTCAGGCCCATTTTGGGCGTTTGTGTGATCAAGGGTCTTTTCAGACAGACGAACGTGCAAGGAGGCGGCAGATTGCGCGTACACCAGATTTGTAGGATTAAATTTTACAGCACATTGAGACGAACGCCAGTATAAGCTCCAGGCAAGCGGCCCGCCAATATGATGTAAAAGTGGTTCAAATGGCTCTGAGCACTATGGGGCTTAACTGCTTAGGTCATCAGTCCCCTAGAACTACTTAAGCCTAACTAACCTAAGGACATCACACACATCCATGCCCGAGGCAGGATTCGAACCTGCGACCGTACCGATCGCGCTGTTCCAGGCTGTAGCGCCTAGAACCGCTCGGCCACCCTGGCCGGCAATATGATATAAACCAGAGTACCAATATGTGTAACTTGCATGACAGCCGCTGCTATCCCTATCACCTGCAACACACAAGGAACATACAGTGGAATCAGAGTAACTGTCATTCGTCAGCACCGTCTACAGTGCGACGATGCATTTCCAGACATGCGTTCATAGGACGTGTTTCCCTCCTCGTGGCCCATTGTGCCAAGTCCTCGATGGCATGTTGCAAGCGTAGATGGAGATGGACGGCGCTGCAGCCCGTATAGCTGACGAATTGGTCCAGCTGGACTCGGATTGCCCTCGGTGTCTTTATTATGTACAGTGTATACAGGAACGCACCAAAAGCCGAACACCTGTGGAACGATGCGGCATTCGGAAGTGTCTCCCTTGCTGGGGAGTACTGGGAGGAATTGCAGGTACGTTCGGTACAGGAAGATGGTGCACTAGGGCCCGGCTGCTGTTGTGGCGGTAGTGTGGGAGAGCTGAATGAGCGACGGCGGGCGCCGGTGCTGCTCCCAGCGGCTGCGGGCCGACGCGGACGCTGCGGGAACAGCTGAGGCGGCGTCTGGCAGGCAGTGTGCGTCGGGCGCCGGCCCAGTGCGGATCGCGTGTCGAAGTGTGTCCGCGTGAGCGTCGGCGAGTGTCGAGTGTCTTGTGAGGCGCGCGTGCGTGTCAGCCATGGCTGCCGTCCGCTGACGGCCGCCGCTGTATGGATATCCTGGCCTATATGGAACACCATGATGCCAGCCGCACCGGCTCGCTGAAGCGCAGCAGCAGCTTCAAGAAGCTCCTCAAGCTACCCATATGGGGTTCCAGCTCAGGTACGCCCTCTGCATCAGTCCCCACACTGCAAAGTCATCTGCTGCATGTACACAAGCAGCCGGGAGGACGGCTGTGTCAGCACGGATTATAATTATGAGTGCTTGTCTTACTTTCGTGATGACTTACCATACCGGTACGTGGTTGGTCCCCAACGATACTCGAGCATCTTGCACGTGCTTCTTTGTTATAGTGCTAACTGTAACACGCTACCGAACCAGAACCACCACCACGCAGCATTGGACGGTGACAAGAGATACGTCGCTTCCTAGTTGTGACATTTGTCCAATAGAACGGATCACATTTTAGATGACATTGCAAATGCTGCACTGCACAAGCAAAACGTGAAGTGTTTGTGCTATGAGTGTAGATGCGATAAAAATGAACTACAAGTTACAGGCTAAAAGGCAGCTGCAACGTTCAAAGTGCTGTCGCTAATACACAGTGTAGTGACGAAGATTATTGCAGTAACTAAAGTGGATGAAAATCCGAACGACGTCTTGGGGTGAATAAAGTTATATGGGAATCTGACGGGTGACTAGTTGTTCAAGTAATTTAATCCACACTCACGGAAGTCAGCCACCAGCGATGTGGGTAAATTAATTAGAATCATGAAATCGTCTGGAGCTTGTGCTCCACAGCTTTTATAAAAGATATTTATATGTAAAACGTTCTCAAAGCTACCAAATTATTATTATTCTGCTGCTAGTGTCGACAGTAATGTCGTCATCTGGCAGACTGTGATATTTAAAATGGGGAATACAGTATAGACATGAGGTATACACCATGTCAAAATTTTAAAGTCCGCTAGAAGATGACATTACTGTTGAAACTAGTTGCAGAACAACGAAAAAAAAGTAAAATTCAACAGGTTCGTGGTGGATTTATATCAGACTGAGAATTAAGTTCATTCCCGAAAGAAACAATTCTGTGCGACAGATAATCTTCTTCGTCAGTTCCTTATCGGAGCTGCAGATGCTAAATGCCTAGCACGGTCAGTAAGTGTCGCTCAACCGAACACACTGATAACGTATCTGGCCCATTGACGCATAACGGACGCGTTGTGTGTGGGATGAAGATGTAGGGGCGTGATAGCATATGACGTTAGCTGCACGTTGCGCAGAGTGAGACAGTACGCCGCTGACGATGCGTAAGCGGGGAGGCTGTCAGAAGGACTTTGTCGGAAGACTCGCGTGCAGGACGGTGGCGGCCGGTGAGCCGCGCTTGGGGAGCAGCGTGGAGGCGCGCACCCTCTCACCCTGCGCCAGGCGGCGTCTCCCCTGTCGTTCCGACACACCGGCTCCCGGTTCCTCCCCTTTCCATTCACGGGAGAGGCTGCCGGATAATTTATAAGAACGTGTCGTGCGCGGCTTTGCCCAACATCTGTGGCGCGCGGGCCGTACTCTGTTATTGACTGTCGCTGCCGCCTTGTGGACCTTCGTTACAGGAACCCCTCGAGTGCGAGGTCGCGAGTTCAGTCTTCAGTAAGGCGGATTTGAAAGGGTTGCGTTAACAGTTTTGGCAAAACAAATATTAACTCCTAATGACCCACCATGTGCATCAGGAGGGCTACAGAATATGAGAGTCCGCGAGGCGCACAGACTAATTCTCTGTGAAATGAATGTATTGCACTTCACAAAATCGACTTCGTCGACATTCAAGAAATGTTCAAAATAAACCATTAACTTGCACCCGGCGGAGGTTCGAGTCCTCCCTCAGGCATGGGTGTGTGTGTTTGTCCTTAGGATTATTTAGGTTAAGTAGTGTGTAAGCTTAGGGACTGATGATCTTAGTAGTTAAGTCCCATATGATTTCACACACATTTGAACAACTTGCACCATGAGCACCGAATAAAAAATGGCGCGCCACAGTGATTACAAAACTTTCCAGCATCAAGATCTAAGGCGAACTCCTTGGGAATAGCAAACGGTGCAGGACATTCAGCTAGGTATCTACTCATGAAAAATGCATATAGAATCATATTGGTGTAACGAGGTGATGAGAATTGATGGAATGTGATGGCATGAACCCGAATGCGAAACGTCTGTCGTGGAGCTTATCGTGTAACTGGCTATCCTTTAAGGTGCAGCTGCGAATAATATCTTTTATAGGCACGGAAAAGAAGAAACATCCAGAGGCTGAATTTGTCCGATGGTTCCATGTGGTATGAATTGCAATGTCACACACTTTTCAGTCGGGATAGTTTGCTCTAAAGGAATACGATTTCTGTACGTAGACCAGGAATCAAGCAAAAGGAAGTTATTTTGACCAGCAATTGGCCAGGAGCAGTGCTCGTACCATAGATGTAATTCTCTCACGCACATTTTCGCACCCTTGCGTGCTGCGAGGTAAATATTCCTTATTGTCGTTGCAAGATGACGCACACGAGGAAGACTCGTAGCGTCCAGCGCACCTCCACTTCTCGCAGCACAGTAAAAATCTTTCCAGCCAAATTAGCATCCAGACCAACAGTCGGCATAATTGTTTACGAATGCTTATGACACTGAAGGTACTTGGGCTTGAGACAGCTCTTGGTGTCTCTAATTTACAGGGTTCCTTTCACATGCATTTCCTCCTGAAGTCCCGACTGGTCGAAGTTGAAAACAAATTCCTTACTAACGATGGGTTACCTTTGTTTACTAATCCACGAATTTTCGGGCCGATTCCATAGGTTGTTGTGCATCGTCAAGTTGATAGTTTGTTTTAAATTTCGTTATCTTTATTCTTCCAGTTCTGTAGAACTGCTTGAAGTTACGCAATCATCATGTGCTCTCCTTGAAATCACTCTAATCTGTGCATAACGGAGTAGATCACTATCATGCACATCCTATAAATTGTATCGAGTATCCTTGAAACGCGCGAACACCAGTTTTTGTAACAAGTGCGCCTCGTCCTCCCTAGAATGTTCGTAGTTTTTATTCTGCAGTACATCTTTTGCTACGGACTCTTTCTAAATCTGTCCATAATTTTTTTTTTATTTACTATGCTGCGAATTGTCTTTCATTTAGGTAATTAACATGTGGTACGCGCTTCTTGGACAACTGTTGTCCTTTACTACGTTTCAATGGAGACGGGATTTGTGACTCCCTGTCCGACAAGCGTGATGAAGTACATTGCTCGGCACCTGTTTGGTACTTTCACTTGTCAAGTCGCTACGGTCGCAGGTTCGAATCCTGCCTCGGGCATGGATGTGTGTGATGTCCTTAGGCTGGTTAGGTTTAAGTAGCTCTAAGTTCTAGGGGATTGATGACCTCAGATGTTAAGTCCCATAGTGATCAGAGCCATTTGAACTTGTCAACTATGTATCTTCATTATTGTACTACTCATTTTCATTGTCCGCCCAGTCGAGCGTATACGACACATATTTTACTGACCCATCGTGCACAAACGCTAATATTTCATGTGTCACTTCGTTCTCACTCTGCGAAATTCCTTGGGACCTTTTATGACGAACTGTTAAGTTGGGCGCCTGTTGTTGTAGATAGAATGCAATGTTTGCTTAGTTTATCTTTGCCTTTGTTCTACACCGTATGAACACAACTAGCACTGTAGCCGTTTGTTAGTTACTCGTCGACTAAGGAGTTCAACTACGCTCCGTAGCCTCTTACTGTGCTCACCATTGTGTACCTCCAGTCCCGCCCTGTAGCGCCATTAGCAGCCAATATCGTGGTTTCACGGTAAAAAAATTTTGGGGCGTCGAACGCCGTAAACATCATTGGCCTTTTGCGACCTCGCACTCAAGAGGTTCCTTTTCAGTTACTGTATTCAATTGATCTTCGCGCTGTTCTGGTTTCTTTCGTCCTTGCGACATCCAAAGACATTTTATGTGAAAGTTTTATGCACCTCTCCACAGGAAACTGACATGGTTAAAGCAAACGGCCTGATAACATCTAGGTCCGTTCTTCACAAGGGTACATAATATATCAGTGTCAGTTTCCCACATTTCTTACTCCATTATTAGCTTATGGTGCATGGGAAGAAGCTCCCTTCTCCTATTTCGACATCGTGGTCATTACAGGACAGATGTATGTTGGATGAAGTAATATGTTTGTGGCTCATTCTATAACGTGGACTCTCGGAATTTTATAAGTCCCTTCGCGATGCACGCCACCTAGGGCGAAAACACTGCAGATACGATGTCTAGATGCCCATGGTTGAGTTAGCTACAGCGCGCTTAGCTGTCTCTTGGCGACTCCCAATGCAGTGTGATGAGTAATTCCGGCTACTCTCACGCTGATCAGCCAAAGCCGAGACGATTCTTCTTTCATAATGTGCTGTCTTTTCTGTTAATTGAACTTTATGAGGGTCGCAGCCCGATGAGCAATAACCAAAAATTGATTGTCTGAAGGTTTGTTAGGATCTTCTTTTGCACGTGAATTAAAACTTCCTGAATTTTTTCAATAAATCTCAGTCTAGCATTTGCGTTCTCCACACTTACATTTATGTCGTCATTGCTCTTTAAACCACTCCGGACGTATAGTTCCAAATAAGTGAAGACTTCACTTGATTCCATTGCTTGCTAGCCGATCGCTAAGTCAAACGCTATCGCATCCTTTGTTGTATTTACGCTTAATATATTATGTTGCGAAAGATCCAAAGCTTAAACTTTGTGTTCGCTTTGTTGTCCACATCGAGGCTGTCATACAGAAAAGGATCAAGATATCTGAACAGGTTTACAGTAAATAGCATTACAGAAAAGGGACAAAATTTTGCTGTACAGCGGGTACACAGAATCTTATCTACAGAAAATAAAGCTAGAGCAACTGCCGTTTTTGAAAAAGAACTATGTATCTCATTTTGTGGCGTTCGTGAATTCTTTAAGAGTTCAGAAAAGTAACGTTTGTTGTTTCCAGCGCTATATTTCACCGAGGACCAAAGCATCAGACACACCACGTTGAAGCAAAAACTGCCCGTGACACCATATTCCCATATCGTTTTGCGAAATAATTCACTGGAAACTTTAAAAGGCGTGTAATTACTTTCTTTCTCTTTACAAAATTTGAGACGGTATTACAGCACTTAAATCATTCCGTTAAAAGCCACAGTTTCCTCAAAATGTTGGTAGACCACGGACAGAAAAGTATCCAGTAGTTTGCTTACTTCCAGTGTTCGGAAGCAAAACATTATACTATTTTTACTATCGCGAGGAATTAGCCAAGTAGTGTTTTACGTGGACTTTGGTGTAAGAGCTTTGATGAGCATTCTCATCGCACGGGTACACTTCAGTATACCGCTATTGCCTCGTTGCCGTCGTCACGCGTACACGGGATCCTTTACTTAACTTAATCCGTGCAGCCGCTAACAGCGACCGAGACATTTATACCGCAATTCTGGCGGCCGTTATCTTTTCTTGCGGCTTCATACCCGTTTTCCGAATTAACACCGTGGTTTCTTGTCCACCTTGCGCTGCACCAACGCGGTAGAATTGCTGTCCTTGGATGTGGGATTGCTGCATCTGGTACAGCAACTCTCAGTAGACTGATAGATTCGTGCCGAACTAGTCCTTCTCCCGAGGACACTTACTGTAGAAGCAGGCACTTCGATGGCAAGTGGCTGTCTTCATGGATATTGCAGATGACTTCGATTGTTCCCTTCAATTTCAGTCTTACGGAACCCTGCCTGTAGTTTCAGTGTGCTGTAAGAAAGTAAAACCAGCATGCCTCTAGCTTTAGAATGAAAAAGTTCATGGTTACAGGGATGCAGTGTTTCAGGTCTCCCTCGTCACTTAGTATGAATCTCTTCCGATGCGGACATGGCATCACCACGAATGTATTTTAGGATTTAACTGCATTTCAGCCTTCTGTCGTAGGCTTTTTGTTCACTAAAGCGTAACTCGACTTTTGCAAGACGTTTGTGCAATTTAACAAACACTGGTTTCTTGCCGTAAACTTGGAAAAATTCGGTGCTGAAAGATCGGTATGTTTCACGTTTACGGGCAGACGAAAAAAGAGAACATAAAGAAAGAAAATGTTCTCACAAAGAGGAAGGAAATATATTCCTTGTTCCTTCCTTTGTTGTGTTTGTTGTTACCTCTCTTGCGCAAGGGCCGATAATACATCGTTCTATACTGCGGGCTCGTGCCAAACGTTGCGCAACCACCTCATGTTTCATCCTCCTCTCCTCTTGTCAGTGCAGTCTCAGTGAGCTTTGTTGCTTCTGTGCTTCGCGTCTTGTTTCTGCGTTCCTTTCAAGCGTCTGTAAGACAGACCACTGTTTGTGATACGAAGGCTCTGTTTATCTTGCCTTGACTTCACTCCCCAGCTTCTCTGCACGCGTCTTCATCTATCTTTATTGCAGGTTCATTATGGCGTCAAGATTTGCATGATGTAGTCGTATGTTGGCATTAAGCTCAGTAGTAGCATTGGCGAACAACCTACTGCATTGCAACTGGTTGCTGTGCGTAATGTGTAAGGTAAACGGTCTGAGATACATACAAACATTTCCAAGGGTGCAGCGTATTGTAACTGCGGTGTGTTGTGGGACAGCTTTCCTGGATGTCGTAGCGTTACGGTGCAGATCTTCTAGGCGTATTAACGATAAGCTGAGAGAGGTGGTGCAGTGAGGCGCTTGGGCCGCATTCGGGGAGAATGGGAGTCAAATCCTCGTGCGGCCACTCAGATTTAAGTTTTCCACGTTTTCCTGAACCAGGTAAGGCGAATGTTGCAAGGATGCTTCCTTCTAGAAAGGCTGCGGCCCATTTCCTATCGTATCCATATAAAATGCTGATTTGTTCTCCGTGTATTTGTAGATTGAAAGCATGCAAGTCTCCGAACAGTATTGGTCTGATCAGAAGATGTACTAACACTTACAGTCGAAATATCTTGGATCTACATTGAATATGTATTTAACTCCACAGTCAGTTAAGCTTTTGTACAGCATGTACCATATCACTCAAGGTTCTCGTACGCACTGACTTGACACGTCATTGGTAGATACCTCAGGCCGATCCTAGTTCGCTGCCAATAACACTCTCGCTGTCACCGCATCGGGATAGAAGCTGCGGTGGGACAAAAAGGGGGAAGTAGCAGGTGCACGCACAATGTAATCAACCACGCTGTTAACGCCACAGCTTCTCAGCCAGTGCAACACTTGCGGAAAGAAACCAACGATCTGAAAGACTTAGGAAATGAAGAGCCGAGAATTGTTGTAGCATCGTCCCACACAAGGAAGACGTACCGCCAGGCTACGATTTTGCGTTTTGCTGCATGGGAGACGCCGGCCCGACTTCCTCGTGGAGGTCCTGGACACAAAATAGAACCAAAACGATCGCAAATATTACCTGGAGCAGGAAGTGCAATATTCTCGTGCTGAGAACAAGAAGGCATACACAAAAGGACCTGCTGACAACAAACTACAGGATTGTGAGTGCCGCAAACATTGGATGTTAACCGTGTTTCTCGGACTCGGAAATAAGTCGAACGCAAGTAAGGGAGGAGTGCTTGATGAAACAGGTAATTTCTTTTTCTCGTGTGGCGCCACACAGAACCGTGCAATTAGTAACGAATTATTACGCTAAGCCGTGTGTTCACAACCTCTTTGGTTCTAGTGCGGCATAACAAATTACATTAAGCTTTGAAAGCCGTGACCCTCGACGAAAGGAAACGAGAGGGCATTCATTTCAAAATCAGCTTGTAAATTTGTTTTCATGTAGGGTTCGTCGTGTCCGATGTATGATTTCTCATAAAACATTCTTGTCTGTTTGGCAGTTAGTTATTGCACAGCCGAGGTGAAGGATTGTAAAGTAACACTTCTTTCGTTTTCAATTTTTATTCAGTCCACCATTCTGGCGGTGTGTGTAGTTACCCACTGAAGTAATGTCTTCTTACCATGCACGTTATAGTAGTTTCTAGGATCAGCACGTGAAGTTCAGCACTTTAAAGACTGACTTTAAGGACAGTTCCGAGCTAAGACCCGTCACCTGAAACCCGACTCTGTTTTTTTTATTTGTAAGACATCATGATAGTCTTTAACTGTGAAAGCAAGTTGTCCATAAAATCGACTGTTGCATTTTCGGCTGTTTGACGGCGCGCGCGTGCGTTCATCTACATCTAAATCGATACTCTGCAAATCACATTTAAATGCCTGGCAGAGGGTTCATCGAACTACCTTCACAAGTCTCTATTATTCCAATCTCGTATAGCGCGCGGAAAGAACGAACACCTATATCTTTCCGCACGAGCTCTGATTTCCCTTATTTTATAGTGGTGATCGTTTCTCCCTATGCAGGTCGGTGTCAACAAAATATTTTCGTATTCGAAAGATACAGTTGGTGATTGGAATTTCGTGAGAAGATTCCGTCGCAACGAAAAACGCCTTTCTTTTAATGATGTCCAGCCCAAATCCTGTATCATTTCTGTGACACTCTCTCCCATATTGCACGATAATACAAAACGTGCTGCCCTTCTTTGAACTTTTTTCGATGTACTCCGCCAGTCCTATCTGGTAAGGATCCCAGACCGCGCAGCAGTATTCCAAAAGAGGACGGACAAGCGTAGTGTAGGCAGTCTCCTTAGTAGATCTGTTACATTTTCTAAGTGTCCTGCCAATAAAACGCAATCTTTGGTTAGCCTTCCCCACAACATTTTCAATGTGGCTCAAAAAATGACTCACTGGGATCATCGGAGGTCATCAGTCCCCTAGAACTTAGAACTATTTAAACCTAACTAACCTAATGACGTCACACACATCCATGCTCGAGGCAGGATTCGAACCTGCGACCGTAGCAGTCGCGCAGCTTCGGACTGAAGCGCCTAGAACCGCTCGGCAACCGCGGCCGGCTTTTCAATGTGTTCCTTCCACTTTAAATTGTTCGTAATTGTAATACCTAGGTATTTAGTTGAATTTACGTCTTTTAGATTAGACTCATTTATCGTGTAACCGAAGTTTAACGAGTTCCTTTTAGCACTCATGTGGATGACGTCACACTTTTCGTTATTTAGGATCAACAGCCAGTTTTCGCACCAATCAGATATCTTTTCTAAATCGTTCTGCTATTTGTTTTGATTTTCTGATGACTTTATTAGTCGATAAACGACAGTGTCATCTGCAAACAACCGAAGACGGCTGCTCAGATTGTCTCCCAAATCGTTTATATAGATAAGGAACAGCGAAGGGCCTATAACACTACCTTGGGGAACGCCAGAAATCACTTCTGTTTTACTCGATGACTTTCCGTCAATTACTACGAACTGTGACTTCTCTGACAGGAAAGCACAAATCCAGTTCGTGCGTGTGTGTCACCATCCTGTCCATAGACTGAATATTTAACTGAAAGAATGCGTCTACATAGTCTGCATGACTCTCTTACTGCAGAAAGGGAACATGTTCTCATTTCCTACTTTTACAGTAGGAGCAGAAAAGTGAATAGAACCGGTTTAATGCAGTTTATCTCTTGAGATAGGTTTCTGGTTTCCTGATGGAGGGATTCTTCCTTATTATACACATGTAAATGTCAATTATGACGTAAGGGGAAAAAGGGGACGACTTTGTTCGTGTTGGACATTTCCCCTTTCTGCAATATACAGGATTTTCAAGTTGATTTTGGAGTTAAGTTACTTGTTTCAGAATGAAATTACCGATATAATCGTCTTTCATCGCAATAGACATTGTTCGTTTTCTGTTTCTGAATAACATTTGCCGTTTTGCATGGTTGCATTACTCAGTCATCTTCATCTACCATCACGAGATGCCGCAGCTGCCGGCCATGATGCGAGTGAGTTCTGAAACTGCATCTTGTCTTGGAGATTTAGTCCAAATATTTCGTGATGCCACACATTTACTTATATACGGTAGAGATATGCAGGCTTTCTTTGGAGAGAGTACAAAGGTTGTGCAGCTTTTCTCAGCCTAGAAGGGTCCATCGTCAAACCAGCAATATTCGTGTTGCGAATATTCCCATTAAAAGGCCATCTCATGGTATTTTGGAAAGGTGAGGACCCTTTTCAGTTGTCTAGAAACACCCTTAGCAGACGAATCAACACTTAGGCAGGTTCTTGTGTAGAATGTACACCTGCAGGAACTGTGGTCGACAAAAGAATTCACCTTCCTTTCAACAATGGGAAACTTGCTATCGTTTATGGAGGAATATTTTTTTGAGTGCAGTAACGTTATCCACTGTAAAGTATCCTCCTTCCATCAACGTGTCTCGGACTAGTTCCCTATCTGCAGTAAACGGAAAATTGACGGCGCTGCCAGAGCCTTGGTACCATGCAAACAGATTTTCTCTTTGCGATAAAGAGTGCATTGACAGACTGAGAACCATAGCCGTTAAAAAAAGGAAATTTGTAGATTTCGAACTAGTTGCCTTCCTGCAGTAAGCGGTTCACATGTGTACGTAGCCTTTTTTTGTTTAACTTAGATTCATTCATTCTTTCAATTAGACACGCAATATTAAGGACGTGATGTGCTCTAGAACAACCTACGTGTAGCTGTGTGGCAGCTTTCGATATTTACCCAAATGGCCACTGTCAGAATGACGCAGAAGTAATGTAGCAGCAGAATGTTACGTGTAACCCTGCGGAGAACCAGGAAGATATGCATGTCAACGTGTTTAATTCTTGCAGATGTCAAAAACGCGTCCACCATCTCCACGACACTGCGAATTTAAGTCGGTCTAGTGACTTTCCTTTCCTAATGGGTAGCTGTTTAACTTTTATCCGCAAAGTGAATACCCGCCGTAAGTCCGCATCGGCGCAAACCTGTACCGAGGTGGTGGGCGCTGGCCAGCTGTGGCTGTACGCTGGGTGCAACGGGCCGGTCGCGGCGAGCCTCGCTGTCGGGCGGTCGCGCGTCGTGTCCCCCGGCCGGTTCGGTCTGGGCGGTGAACTCAGCCGGTACACCTGGCTGACGTCACACTCCGCGGACGGCTCGCCGAGTCGCTGCACTGCAGCTGCCTTTACAGGGAACGTCGCAGTCTTGCCTGTTCACCGTCTGCCGGTTACAACAAAATATCGTTCAACAGGCTTACTTGGTGTACCCTTACCTTTGTTCGCCGACAGCGTAGCAGAACGTCGCAAACGCATTGTACACCCAGTTGCGAATGGTGCGCGCAAAGAACGACATTTGGTAAGACTCCGTCTGAGCTCGAATCTCTCTAAATTTACCTTCGTAACCTTTTCGCGAAATACGCTTAAAAAAATTAATATGTTGGTAGACTGCTCTAGGAACGTAGGCTTTGAGAATCTTGACAGTTACCCGCAGCGTGATCCACAACGCCTCTCTTGTAGCGTATGCCACTGGAGTTGCATGAGCATCCCCGTGACGCTTTCACGTTTACTGAACGAACGTGTGAAGAAAAGCGCTGCAGTTCTTCGTACCTTCTTCGTTTCATCTATCAAACCTATCTGTCAGCGGTCCCAGACTGACTTAGAAATACTTTAATGTCGCTCGAAAAACGGTTTTGTAAGTTACTCCCTTTCTTGGATGGACTTACACCATCTCACGATTCTTCCAATGAAAGGTGTTTGCCTTTGTCACGTTTAGTTTTATGTAGTGAATGCTTCCAGAGGTTTTCTCCAGTAGTAGGCCGATATGAATCCATAGCGTGTTTTTAAGAGAAACAAACATATTGGTCGCAATTGGGCACTGAAATAAATTCACAGGTGAGAAGTGAAAATTTGTGCCAGACCGGGACTCGAACCCGGATTTCCCGCTTTACGCGAGCGGTTAACCGTCTCAGTCATCAGGACACGCTTCCCAACTGACCCAATTGCTCAAATAGTCACACGCTAGTAGCGCCCACTCTCCATTAATCCCGTTGCTCGCAGCTCCTAGCTCAGCCCCGCAAGAGTCGGACGTAGTGTGCATCCGCACTGAAATTACCGCCAGCTGTCTATGTTCTTAGATACTGCTATACTGGGTGAGCACTAGTAAAACCGACAATCTGCAGGGACGAGTTTCTGACTGGAGATGGAGGAAGAAAGGTCGTATGAAAGTGCGTCAGAAAATACATAGTCGCCACGGTAGATGGCGCTGACGAATAACAGTTACTTTGACCCGTCCCGGTGTTCCTTGTGTGCTGTAGGCTGTGTGATTCACTCAGCGTATTGTCAAGAGCAGAATGGTCTGATATTCATGTCGAGAAAAAGCCGAGATGATGTTTGTGTACGACCAAGCAGATGCAACTGGCTGAGAGACAGAACACGGTCCTCCAGATATGGCGTACGCGCAGTCCGCCACCTCGCGGCACATTCGTCTGTCTGAAAATACCCATGATCACAAACGCCCAAAAAGGGCTTGAAATGTAATCTGATGTGGTTGGTACCTGTGAGGGTCCTTTTTTTGGTAGGGCTTTGTAGCTTTACGACCGTTTTCAACTGCTTGCTCGTATTCAAACGCCATCTCGGCTTTTTCTCGACATGAATATCGCTCAGCCCATTCTGCTGCACTTGAGTCATTCATATTGCCTGGAACACGGCACGTGGTCAGGTGCATCTTTGTGAATCAGAGCGTTTTTCGTTTCCTATACCATTTTTGAAGAGAGGAGTGAATTATACGAGAAATAGAAATATAAGCTTCAATTCGTTTTATTTCCATTTGTGTGTGTGTGTGTGTGTGTGTGTGTGTGTGTGTGTGTGTGTGTGTGTGTGTGTGGATGGATTGATTGGTTGGTTGGTGGAGGGGAGAAAGAGATGAGAAGGCAGGTAAAAGCGCTGACTGACATATTTCAGTTAGGTTTTTCATCTCGTGTTCTTCTTTCTCTTCAGTGGAATGCTTCGGGAGTTACGCTAGAAGAGTCACAACCAGACGGACCCCCCACCTTTTAGGGTACAACAGTGAATCCCACGAGTACAAAACAAAAATGCCCTCGTTTCTGGACACTGTTTCGTATAGACTTGCTATTTCACTCTTGTCTGAATTACGAGACGGTAAAACTTCAAAGCGAAAAAGTGTCTCAAAGTTGAACTACTTCATTCTCCCATCCCCATTCTCTCTCTCTCTCTCTCTCTCTCTCTCTCTCTCTCAGCGGTAGCAGAAGTAGCGCCAGTAGCTTCCAGGATGACTACACGGCGTCCAAACCAAGACCGTCAGACGCGTAGAATTAGTGCTGCTGCAACTAGCGACATAGATGGTGAGCCAGCTTATTATAGTATTACTGAATTTGTTTCTACTGCATTTGTCCCGTATGGAGTAAGGGTGTAATTGAGAAATAGGCGATGGTTGTGTGTCGAGATGCTCTTCCCATCGCCGTAACACCGATTTACCTTGAGCAGGAGAAAGAGTTCAGGTTCGCTCCCTGTTTGCATATCTAATAAATACTGTTTCACGCCATTCTGTTCTACACGAATTTTGGCAGAAACTCAGTAGTCGCATTAGCAAGACTTCTACTCGCTGTATGCATGAGAAGTTAACCACTAGATGTCGCGAGACGCGGGGAGTATTGTGTTGCCAGTAGAGATGCGGTAAAAGCAGAATATGTCGGTCAGGAGGGTTCAGTGACTTGGAACGCGGACTAGGCACGCCACCTGATTAACAAATCCATCAGGGAATCCTTCAATCCTTCTGAAGCTGCCCAAGTATAATTATGGAGATTGGTTGTAAAAAATCGCATGAAATCAGCGGAAGGAAGCCTCGTGAATTCCAAAGAGGTATGAGCTGTCCAGCTAGCACAGTGAACAGGCGTAAAGAGTTAAAAAGAAACGAGTACAATGGTAGCTTCACGTACGTTACACATTTCTGTTGTCAGTACTGAGCGACACTTGAGGTGCTGTGAAGTATGGCTTCACTGGACAGTGGTTGACTGGAAACGAGTGATGGGGAATGATGAATCGCGCTATACCCTGTGGTAGTCGGATGAGAGATTCGTTTAGACGAATGCGTCGAGTACGTTACCTTCTATCAGTGACGTACGGAGCACTTGGTTTTTACGATGTGGTTGTGTCTTTCGTGGTCATGGTGTGCTTTCTGTATTTTCCTTAAGAAAATTATAAATGTTGAAGGATATGAACACACTTTGCAGCATTGTGTAGTGCTTAGGGAGTGGAGGAACAATTAGAAGACGACATTAGTTTGTATTAGCATAACAGTGCACCCTGCCTTACAGTTCCATTTGTGAGGCAGTGGACTGACCTGCCCAGATTCCCGACCTCAAGCCAGCGGAAAACCTTTTGGCTGAGTTAGAACGCGACTCCGCTCTAGGCCCCAGCGTCCAAGATCACTATGTTCCCTGTTTCGGCTCTTGAGGAACAGTGAATGGACATCCATTCCTTCGCAGACATTGAGACACCTAATTCAAAGTGTTACCAACAGACCTGAGACGTCATCAACCCGAAAGATGGACACACATCATGTCAATGTTCACTAATACGTGCCCGGATCCGTTTGATCAGATAGTGTATGGTCTAGTAGACTTCTTAATATTCATGTCACTTGTGGCCTCAGAAGTGTGCTTTACATTCGATGTTTTTGTTTGCATTTCCGAAGACCACCGATTGCGGAAAGATACAAATCATTTCCCAATAAGGAAGTGTGTGAACTGTGTTACGTTGAGCAAAGAGTATGTGTGGTAGCTACAGCCGCGTTAAATACTGTTGGAAATCTTTCTGTTATATACGTATTTTAAATTACTTTACGCGCATAATATCACGCGGATATGTGTTTGTATTTACTTCTCTGTGTTAAAAAAGGTTTCCGAGCACCGCAGAGAACAAATTAGTTTCGTCTGGGTCAAGGTGGTTTCCTCTTTAGTAGCCACTTCGATGCTGTGTCTCCTGCGATGGTTGTACTTCTCGTCTCTTTGTCGTACTTTATTGCAAGAATAGTAATGGGAGGCCAGGCGGGCAGAAAGCGAAACCGGCGAGGATCTCGCAGACAGCCGCAGGTGCTAGCCGGGGCCGTCCAGCAGCGTAGGTAGCGGTTCCGGAGTCCGTCGTGACAATGGTATATTTAGCGGCGGCAGCAGCAGCAGTCTGGCTGTGACAGGCGGGCGCGAGTATTTCTGTAGCCGCCCCGCAGGTGCCGGCGGCAGCGTCGCGTTGAGTCAGGCCCGCCTCCGCTCCGAAGCCCCCCTGCCCCCTGCCCGCTCCTCCCAGAAGCCGGTCTTATCAGCCGTCCGCCAACGTACGCCCACGCTGTCGTCTCTGCTACGCCAGTTAGCCCCCACGGCAGCGTTTCGCAGTTAACTCTCGCTCACGCGAACGTTTATCCTGGATATCTACTGCCTTTTCGCCCAAATGCGCCGCTAGTTTGTCATTCTTGAAAGAAAGTTAAGCATAAATGTATCTACATCTGCTCTGCGTAAGAAACTATACGGTGTGTGGCAGAGAACACATCGTGTGCCATTATCAGTCTCTCCTGCCACTAGTTCCATTCACGACTGATGCGCATGGAGAACGACTGTAGTAAGCTGCTATGTAAGGTCGAATTTTTCAGTTTTTACCGTCATAATTTTTTGTGAATTAGGTATATGAAGAAATATGTTGCTTCCGCTCTTCGTGTTTAAGTCCGTAACTCCGAAGCGCCTGCGAGTCTTGCACTGGCTGACTTACTCGTAACCAAACAGGCTGCCTTTGCCTTCTCTCTCTCTCTTCCCTCTATTAATTCTGCCTGGGAAGGGTCCCGGATTGAGGGACTAACCTACCTCCTTAGTAGATGAAATTACATTGTTTAATTGCTCTTCTAGTGCGCCTCTCTAGGACATCTGCCTTTCTTACGACTAATTGTGTTCCTCTACCTTAAAACGTTTCGGACACATATTTATTTCCGAGACTATGCACAAGTTTCGATACTTTATTACCTACTTCGAGTGGTTTCCGGGATAAAACATGTTTAATGTACACAGTTGTTATTACAGTCAGTCGTCTGGTAATCTCTTAGCTCCTTCCTTATCCGAATCCGAGAAATACATTTCAGTTCTGGAGGTGTTACCTGCTACGTTGGTAACGAGCCTATCAACGACAGAATACACGAAGCCAACCAGGTGCAGCATTTTCTCTTCTTTTATGACGAGCCGTTCTATATCCCGCCAGCGTTCAGCAGTGACGTGTGAAAAAGCTGAGTGCGTTACTTCCAGTACGTCTGGCAGCTTAACAGTTTTGTTACTTCTCGGGTCAAATCCCGCATCTTGGCTCTAAATCAGTTCTGTTGGGTTCATATTGTAATGGTACAGTAGCAAATGTAAAAATGCAGCATTTTTATGACGTGCTCGATGCTGTGAAAATGATTGTTTTTCGTGTTTCTACGATATTTATCCATCTCTGTGGTATAAAACGATGGACATAGTCCAAATAAGAGGATTTGGTTTCTCATTTTTGCCTTAAATAATTAAATTGTTATGTTTTCTTAATTTAAACAAGTTTTATGAACAGTCTTTCATAAAACATCGATTATTAAGAATTTCTATTTGAAACGGAAACAGGAATTTCGCGTCCAGTATGTAATTAGAAACAAGAAAAACTGCATTATTCATAAAAAAGATGATGAGTTTTAGAGCTACGATATGTAGGTATTTCAAAATAAGAGAGAAATAAATACGCCACCAAGGAGATTCGAACCAACGCACGGATTACCACATTAGATTCGCATTCCATTGCGCTACCGACTGCGCTACAAGTTCATTGTGAATCACTATGTCAACTGCATTATATACAACGCCCTGCAAGTGTGAGTTCATCAGTTTTTAATACATAGGTTACATACTGAGCAGAAAAGAGGTTCTGTCCTCGACCGATGATATTATTTACGTCTGTGTGTAGTCTGCAAATCACTGCGGGCGAACAGAAAGATGACAACTGCAGGAAGACCCCCATTAGTTTCCCCTGTCCTTTACGAAGTCTCTGATGGCGGCGTTGGCAACAGGACATTAATACCTAATCATCTTTCCTGGTTTTCATATGCAGTATTACATTTGTAACGTGAGGCATGTTATGGACTGTCCAATTATACTCAGAGAACTTTTTAGTGCGGAGTCCATATAGCGCTCTTAACTAAGTCTGCTAAAGGCGTTTTTAAAAGAAGGCAGGAGAGCGGGTATAGGTTCATGGTATCCAACACCACTACAGGTGATAGAATCACCAATGGACAACGTCAGGGAGATTAAGAAGCCAATGGCAACCATCTCATTAAAGACACATTACGTGTATTCTCAAGAAATGTCCGAAGTTGTGGCGGATTGCATCAAACCAGCCAGAAGAAAGATGGAAAAAAAGTAGACCTTCTCAGTTTCGTTCCGGGAGAAGCAAGCACAGCTTAGCAGCAGAAATTAAAAGAATTCGATGTGTGGCTATAAAATAAGAGCAATACTGTCAGTGGAGACATGCTTTTTCTGCAGCTGTACTGCAGTCTTGTTATTTGTAGTGCGTTAGTTAGTTCGTAAGACACCATTTCTTTCTTAGAAGTATGACCAAACACTTGCGATATTTCGCGATTTAGGGTATCATCACCGACAAAACCATAAATCAGGTATGATTAGATTGTCTCTTTGAGCCGAGATGCAGAATAGCAGAGTATAGAGAAAATAACCAAATAACCAAACCACTGCCGACGTTACCGACTTCGTCGGTAAATTAATCGTGATATTCTCTTACTGTCTACCGGAAAACCCCGCATCAAGCACAGACTAAAGAATCAAATAGACACATGTGAAACTGCTGAACTGTATGTACGTCTTTCTCCAGAAGGTATATCTGCTGGAGCAGATGGTCCTGACCTAAAAGCTTTTCACGCCTTTTCAAGCACTACTTGTAGAATTTGACAAGACAATTGTAAATACTTTGCAATGCCTAACCGCTTCACGTTTCGCGTGTGAAAAGAGGATCGCTATGCTGGGAATGCTGTTGTACGTCACACTGTGGGTACTTCTCCAGCATCGAACGGAACACAAGTGACGACGGATGAACTGCACTTCCGCTCCGCAACGCACCGCACCTCACCTCGTCTTAGCAGACGCCCCCGCGCTCACGTGCCCACCAACTCAACAGGCGGCAGCGGGAGCGGGCGCGGGCAATTAACGACCCAGGAGTGCTGGCGCTGCCGTGTCCATGTCAGCGCCGCACGTTCGGGGACCGCACAAGATGCTTGTCACGGCGCTTTTTCCTGGGCAACCGGCAGAGCGCAAATCCCGTACCGCGCCTTCTGCTGCTTCCGTTATTGTTTTGTCGACGACATCCGATTCTCTCTCTCATCCCGTTGCCTGTCAACACTTTTTCTTTAGAAGTTCAAAAACAGAAACGATCTTGATTGAGTCAATCTAGCACGTTTCGCATGAGCTAAAAAATATTTTAGTACAATTGCATTTACATTTTTTACTTCCCATAATGCAGTCGCATTATACACAGTGGATGTTCTTTAGTTAATAATCGAAAACCGCATTGTGATTACTAAATGTCCGTTTCCGAATTACGAGCCCTGTAAGAGCGGAACTCAAGATTATTAAATAATGAGCATCCACTGAGTTTGGTGCATATTTCTTGAAACATGTTTAGGTGACAAAATAGTATTTTATTTATTTTTTTTTTCCAGCAAGATTTAATTTGGGTAAAAGATATTATGACTTCGATAATGATAATTTGCAATTGTTAATGTTAATGGATCCCGCGCATAACTGGGTTGTAATCCATTGACTGCCGTTTAAAGAAGATTCTTGAAACATAAGATAAATCTGACGTAGACGGTACTGCTTATTCCAAGAGTATGTAGTTCTTTTACAAACCGGATGCAGTCTGTTCTCTATGCGTCCTTGCAAGCCGTTTAACGGAACTGACAGTAGGTAAATAACCGTTTGGCGAAAACTAGTGTCGTGGAATTGTTGTTTGCCGTTAGAAAAATAGTTTGTAGAATTATGAACTACAGAGATTTTCCAGTAAAGATTAAAATACTTCCTGGGAGATTAAAACTGTGTGCCGGGCCGAGACTCGAACTCGGTACCTTTGCCTTTCGTGGGCAAGTGCTCTACCATCTTAGTTACCCAAGCACGACTCACGCCCCGTCCTCACAGCTTTACTTCCGCCAGTGCCTCTTCTCCTACTTTCCAAACGTCACAGAAGCTCTCCTGCGAACCTTGCAGAACTAGCACACCTGGAAGAATGTCGTGCGTGGGTAGCTCATATGGTAGAGCACTTGCCCGCGAAAGGCAAAGGTCTCGAGTTCGAGTCTCGGTTCGGCACACAGTTTTAATCTGCCAGGAAGTTTCATATCAGCGCACACTCCGCTGCAGAGTGAAAATCTCATTCTGAAGAATAAAATAATTATGAGATGCGAACCGTAGCGTGTAGTATACCCGACGGTTCTAGACGCTTCAGTCTGGAACCGCGCGACCGCTACGGTCGCAGGTTCGAATCCTGCCTCGAGCATGGATGTGTGTGATGTCCTTAAGTAGTTCTAAGTTCTAGGGGACTGATGACCTCAGGTGTTAAGTCCCATAGTGCTCAGAGCCATTTGAACTATTTTTGTAGTAGGATATACCACAGCAATGATTGACAGCAGGTTGTGAAACAAGTGTCATATATTTTAAATAGTCGATATGTGTTCATATTTTTATGATATTAGCTGTCGCTATGTGAACCATAACTAGAACAGTTACATTTAGGAAGTAAAGTGCGTCTCCAAGCCGACGCGTTGACGCGGACAGTGCCGCAGTGTATACAGGCTGGTCAGGAGCTGTCTGAAAAGCTTGTACTGAGAGGAAAATGTTAAGAAATAATCGATATGTTGCTCCATTTCCAAGTTAATGAATAGTGACGTTAGTCAGTCAGGTCGTTGCAAGCGCAAATTCAAGCGACCCGCCAATTATAGTGCCAGTTGTTCCCATAGTGCAGATAATAGCTCACGCGTTGGCTCGGGTTCGATCCTTACTACCGGCACATACCCTTTTTTTGTATCGCTCTTTTGTTCTGTTTTAGGAAACCAAACTAAGAACACGTCTGGTGACCTGTGTCTGGTGGGCCGCTTGAATTTGCGCACGCAACGGCCTCCCTGGCTACGTTCAGTACTGATTAACTCAGAAATGGTGCAGCGCATCGAATTTCTTTCTTAACAGTTATTTCTCAGCACGACCTACCACATAACACCCTCACGAGCTGCTCAGATTGTTTATGACCAATCAATATATGGGGAGTCCGCATCTCTCTCGATTGTCGTTGCAGAGCTTGTGTACACACAGTGCGACGCTCCTGCTCGAGGAATCCATTCAGCAGAAATACGAGATACGCAGTTATCCTCAAAGATTTACACAGTCAGCTGACGGCATATTTTGATTGTACATAGGTGTATCCTTCATACTATAATCAAGAAATTCAGCCATTAGGAACTATGATGGCAGGGCTCAGTCTGTTGATTAAAATAGATTTTGCTTCGTTTACTGTGCTATTTGATCGTCAAACAATAATCATCAGACGGAGGCACGTTTTAGATATGTTTTCAGTGGCACCTAAGAACTTCTGCCCAGTGCGAACAGTAATGTAACAATTGCCTTACACCTAATGATGACGGTGTGGCGTTCGAAACGCTTTGTGAATGAAGTAAGAACTCGCTGAGTGATTAAAATGTTTTTCTTCAACATTATGTTTTGGTATGTTATTCTTCTAATGTAAGGATAAATAAAAAAACAACTAAATTGATGTACTTAGCGGTTACGATGACAAGGCTAAGTTTACAGTTTGTAAGCCACCGTTGAATCTCGAGAATGTTAAACAAACAGTTTTGAATTGTACAGCTTCGATTTGTATATCCGCTTGAAGTAACGACCGTTCGCTCCCGTCTTCGTATTTCCGAGAGGTAACATTGCATATCGGTGGGCATGACGAAGTGAGCACTGGAAGGGGCCATTCATGCTAGGAATTGTGAGCAGCCCTTACTCTGGTTGGTCCCGATCTGGGGTACAGTGTAATTTTCTGAGGAGTCAACATAAAAGGGTTCAACCGTATTTTAGTCATGAAATTAAATTATTTTTAATAGATCGTTATTACATATTATCACTATTTCTTAAGACTGTACTACCGATTATAAAAGCAATAATAACTTTTTTTTTCAAATACTTGGATTAACAAGTGTCAATATGTGATGGGGGTTACAGTTTGTGTAACTGATGCATGAAGAACATGTACACATGTTCCTTATATCATGGCACTGTCACAGTAAAACTTAGGCATATACACATGACATGCTAAATATCTCATGAAAATGCCTTCTCCAAGTTGTCCGTAGTTCTCGCAATTTATCACATATTGGTTCATCATTCGTAACAGTAAACGAACTAATTGACAACAGCAACTTTTCAATAGATACTACACTGATGAAGAGCCTGCAAAGAGCTATTATTATTATTATTGGTAGTAATAGTGGCAGTAGTAGTACCACCAGTGGTCAAACACAAAGCGTTGGTAGCAAAAGGACTTCCAGTTATTTCTAGTTCAGAGTGATCAAATGGTTTACAGACAACAGGTCTAACTATTGCGCTTACATTTTCATTTAGTTGATTTTAAGTGGAGTTTAGTGTGTGGACGAAGCAAACGACGGTGGGGAGGAAGTGTGTTTTGTGACAAGTGTCTAAATGTCGATAGCTTTCTTTTTTGATGACTTTTATGTAGCACTCGAGACACACTGAGAATTGCGCCATAATTCCGTAAAAAAAAAGGTTCTTAGAAATTAACTGTAACAATCGATAGCTTTCTTTTTTGATGAATTATATGTAGCACTCGAGACACACTGAGAATTGCGCCATAATTCCGTAAAAAAAAAGGTTCTTAGAAATTAACTGTAACAATTGAACCTTTACTCAGTCGTTTAGTAAGACGTTTACAAAACTAAATATTATTTATTTTTCGTCATTTTAAAAATGAAAGTGTTCAAAGAAAATTGTTTTTTATTCTAAAGATTAACTGCGATAATGACTTTTGGAGTACACGGTGGGTGGGGAGGGGATACTAGCTAACATCTGATTACACCAAAGATAAAGTTCTGAGATAGGTTGGAAGCCACTGACTCAGTCAGATGAGAGAGCAGGTGCGCGTCGGCGCTCTGGACGCGCGGCTTCTGTTGTGTCCTGACGGTACCTGGCTGTTTAATCCGTAACCGGACACCGGCGACTCATATCAGGTTTCTGCTGTTTGTCGACAGAATATTCCGTTCCGCATGAGTTCGACAGCACTCTGGTTACCAAAATGTGTTGTACACGGGACTTACAGTATCAGCCTGTTGCAAGGTGGAAATCCGAGCGTGGCGCTAATTGTCGGTTAGGAGAGGTCGGTTATCGAACGAGCCACATTCGCCTGAAATTGACGTACTGACCACACAGTTGGAGCCTGTGAAACAGGCTGCTGAGTCTCGTCCGCGGCGAGTGCGGCAGTAGCCCGGCCCACCCGGAGCGTGCTAACGACTCGGCCGGCAGCGGCCTTGGTGTCGAGTTGCAGTGCGGTGCTAACCGCCCCGTCGCGACGTCCGACTACGCGGACAGCTGCTGCACTCCCGTGCTGCATATGCGGCTTCGCTGTAGCCCCGTGTCCTTTCCCTGTGTAATCCACAGAGCTACTGCCGACATGCTCGTACGTCGCTCGGAACAACGCATTGAAATTCCAAACTGCTGTAGTGAATACACTGAGGTGACAGAGGTCATGGGATACCTCCGAAAATCATGTCTAATCTGATTTTGCCCGGCGTTGTGCAGCAGCTTGATCTGACACGGACTCAGCAAGTCGATGGAAATCCCGCTGGAGAGGTACTGTACCATGCTGACTCTATAGGCGTCCGTAATTGTGGAAATGTTGCCGGTGCAGGATTTTGTGCACGAACTGACCTCTCGATTATGTCCCATAAATGTTCGATGGGATTTATGTTGGGCGATTTGGGTGGCCAGATCACTCGCTCGAATTGTCCAGACTGTTCTTCAAACCAGTCGCGAGTAATTGTGGTCCAGTGACAAGGCGTATTGTAATCCATACAAATTCCATCACTTTGGTAACATTAAGTCCAGGAACGGCAGCAAATGGTCTCCCATTAGCGAACACTACCATTTCCAGTCGCTAATGGGTTCAGTTAGACCAAAGGAACCAGTCCAGTCCATTCCAAGTAGACACAACCCACATCGTTATTGAGCCTCCACCAGCATGCACAGGTCATTAGCACATGCACGCCAAATTTCGCCGCATTGCCCTAACGGATACGTTCATCGTACGCCCCACATTGATTTCTGCGGTTATTCCACGCAGTGTTGCTTGTCTGTGAGCACTGACAGCTCTACCCAAATGACACTGCTCCCAGTCGTTAGGTATACGCCGTAGGCCTCGGCGTTGTCCGTGGTGGGAGGTAATGCCGGAAATGTGGTATTATCGGTACACTCGTGACGCTATAGATCTCGGGATCTTGAATTTTCTAACGATTTCCGAAATGGAATGTCCCATGCGTCCAGCTCCAACTACCATTCCGCCTTCAATGTATGTCACTTAACCGTCGCGTGGGCTTAATCGCGTCGGAGACCTTTTCACAAGAGTCACCTGAGTACAGATGGCAGCTCCGTCAGTGCACTTCCCTTTTGTACTTTGTGTGCCGAATCTAGCGCTTCTCTATGTGGGCGTATCACTATCCCATGACTTTTTCAGCTGAAATTTACGCTGCAGACTATTGACATTGCGACAGCAGGAAGAATAGGAAATATTTAAAAAAAAAAAGTATTGTGTGCCTATACAGTATACAAGGAAAATACGTGATTAAATGTGTGTGTCATTTGGAAGCAAAAAGGATGGGAAATTTAGTTCACAAATCTGCCATCACTAACAGTAACCATGTGTCTATTCCGGTTGGGCATTGAGTAGAACTGAGTTTCGACGACTTGACACGGGTCCGTCATTCCGTGGTACCGCTAGAGAAGATCAGTCGTAGCAGTTGGGAAGTGGTGGCACATCCGTCTCTCGGCAGTCGGTGATCGGATGTTTTCACTCCGTGAGACGTCTGGACATCATGCTGATCTGAGATAGAGTCCATTACCCTCTCTACAGAGACATGTCATGACAGCACGGGCAACAAGCGGTATTGCTTTATCTTCCTGGAAGATAACATCGCGGAGACCACGCCATGTGCTGGACCCGAATGACGAACCCAACCTGACTGCGTTCGATCTCCTCGGATCCTCCACACACTTTTCTGCCCACGGTGAAGCTGAATGCTCAAAATAACGATTCATCGGAAAAGACGACATGGCCCCGCTCCCGTGTCGGCATCGTCATTGGAATCACCACTGTGGACTCGCCTTGTGCTGCTGCGTCAATGGAAGCAGCAACAGTGGTTGTTGTCCTGGTTAAAACGGCTCTGAGCACTATGGGACTTAACAGTCCCCTAGAACTTAGAACTACGTAAACCTAACTAGCCTAAGGACATCACACGCAACCATGCCCGAAGCAGGATTCGAACCTGCGACCGTAGCAATCGCGCGGTGCCGGACTGAAGCCCCTAGAACCGCTCGGCCACCGCGGGTTATTGTCCTGAGACAGCAGCCGGCCGCGGTGGTCTAGCGGTTCTAGGCGCGCAGTCCGGAACCGCGCGACTGCTACGGTCGCAGGTTCGAATCCTGCCTCGGGCATGGATGTGTGTGATGTCCTTCGGTTAGGTAGGTTTAAGTAGTTCTAAGTTCTAGGGGACTGATGACCTCAGATGTTAAGTCCCATAGTGCTCAGAGCCATTTGAACCATTTTTGAACCTGAGACAGCAGTGCTCTAGATACCGGCCCACTGCCTGTGTGGTATGAAACTACTCAACCCAGGTCCTCAGAGTAACTTGCATTTTCAGACAGTATGGAGTGTGCGGTAGAGGATGCAAGTTAACGTTATCAACAGTTACTCGTCAAACGTGGTGGGGCCAAATATACGGACACAGTACTAAAGTCCAGATCATCCCTGACTTTGCATTGTGGCCAAGACTCTGAGTGGGAAGTCGGATGTTGCTGGGCAGCACCTGGTAAGCCCAGATACGACAGTGGCCAGGTCAACTGCGATATGTAATTTTATACGAGTTAAAGCATTGAAGCGATGCCCACTGTACGGATACCGTGGCTGAGTAATGCAACTACATGCCCCCCTCCCCCACGCCCACCCCTACCCTAGGTGGGCCGCCACGGGCACTACTCCCAAAAATCGACTTCGGCCACTGACAGTGTGTACGTCATACGAGGGTCCTTCCAGTGCGAAACGGTTCTTTTTCTGAGGCTAGACCCAATGGTGATATGTAAAACTGGGCAGTGGAAGCTTTCCCAGTCCAAGTGCTAACTGAGTCACTACAACCATGACAGACAGTCTACAAGTGAAGGAAGCACATATAGTGTACATTGGAGATGGATTATTTACAAAAAGTATTGATCGACTCCTAAATCCATTGTCATCACGAAACTGAGTCGTAATTGATGCAATTTCAATATACGCATGTGACTGAACACACATCTGTCCATGTGGATAGTTTTCTTACTCCGAACCATCCCATTTTTAGACTCAAGGTAAACATTATGACTGTATGATTTTACAAGGCGAGCGAACAATATGACTGTCGTCTCGGGCGCTAGTGGCTTGGAGGGCTGAGGTCGTGCATGGCACTGAATATGGCCCTCCTCAGCCTGTCGATTACATGTTCCTACAAAGAAGAAAGAAGTGCAACTGCTGTACATATAATTAAATTCTTAAACTGAGGTTTTCCTTCTTGCTGTTGTGAAATCGCAAGGTTGCTTTCTCGCTTTTCTCCACTTTCATCACGACAGTGTCGTTACAGGAACTCTTGTGTGCCGGAGCCCCCACCCTCCTGCTAATCTTCCCCGCTTCAGTAATGTTTATACAAGGAGCACGACGAGAGAGAGAGAGAGAGAGAGCGAGAGCGACAGAGAGAGAGAGAAATGGTAGTAGTCGCAAGGGCTGCGGTGTGGCGGCGAGACACGGCGAGGGCCCTTGATGAACACGCCCAGCCAGCCACCCGCGGTTGAATAATTGAGCAGCGGCAGGCGCCAGCCGCCAGCGTCAATACAGCCGCCACTACGCGCCAGGGAGCACTTCACGGTCGGGGGCGCCGCTGACTCTGCGTGCGTTACGCTCGTCGCAGCCCTGATACACGAGAACGGTGTAACCTGTGTCCCTGACCCAGAGTCTGTAAGGCGAAAGAAGAGCTCTCACGATTAAGGTGAACGCCATACCTCTCTGCGGCAATGCCTCATTGTTGTTGCAGCCCTGTCGCCAATTTCTGCTGTCGGTCACGCTGCTTTGGTACCGCCAGCAACCTTTCGCGTTTGGCAGTTGAAACCTGGCGACCATTCTGTCAGTCGTCGGGCTTTTCTTTGGCCGTACGAAGCATAACTGTGTTTTATTGCGTCTGTGTAGTTTTGCAAAGCGCCAGATCCAAGGCGGTCGTTACCGTGTTTCATCCAGCTGATCAGATTCACAGACCCCGGTGCAACGAGTGACTGTTTTGCCTTTGTAGCGCAAGAGCATGTGGTTCCACCCAGAGAGCGTTTGGTCATCTGAGCTCCAATTTAATCTGCTTCGGCTTCGTTTGTTGTGATCATTATCCTTGTACAGTATTCTTCCATACCTTTCGACCTTCTTTGCTCTTCTGTCGATGATGCTTTCGCCAAGGTTCTAATATTCTTTTCGGGACCTATGACAGCCAGAATTCTTGATCTGAAACTGATTCTGTTTACAACATTTTCCGGTGTTCCTGTTTCTTCCAGATTCTTTTGTCCTCTTGGATCCTCCGTACTTTGTTTATCTTTTTCACAAGAAAGTGCCTTATCTGACGTGTCATCCTCGTCAGGGTCCATTCTAAGGATGTGACCGGTGCGTTGTCCTTTTTTTCCTGACAGTTTCCGAATTCGTCTCTCTCTGGCTACACAGTTCTTGGTTCGCTTGTCTTCTATATTGGCCAACATGTGTTCCTCGAGGCCTCAATATGCCTTTCAATACCATTCATTCCAGAAGTCTAGCCTCCTAAGCAACCCTTTTGTTACAAGGTTCAGACTTCATGATGCGTATGAGGTTTCAGGACCAGTTAATTTCTGAATTTTGCTTTGATCGAAAGATTATTCTTATTGTAGATAAACATTTTCGGAAGGTGACTATCAACAGCCACCAAATAACGTATAAAATGCAAGTTGCTTTTAAAACAAAACCAGCTGATTCTCTGTTAGGCATTTTATATTTATTGTAGATGTTCATAGCCTTTTTGTATTCCAAATTCATCTTGTTTATTTGTGGTCCCACAGCTTATTTTTCTATCAGACCAGTTTCTTTCCATACTTCTAGGTATTCTAATCTCTGTATCTTCTGAACTTCCTCTCCTCGTAATTACGCCTCTGGAACTGGGTCGTTTGATTAGCCGTCTTTCGTAATGACTACGACAGTATCACATCATCTTCTGCGAATGCTAGACATCCCATCTTCATTCCTCTTTTGTTGCGCTCCCATACGTATTATTATATTGTAAAATCTTGTAAAATGTCTTTTAATACCCAAGCTCAGCGTGGTTCGCAACTGAAAAGTATTCTTTTCTACGAAACAGGTAAAAATATGCTTATAGCCTTCCAGGCACAACTAGGGTCGCACGTGCCGCCTCGGAAGAACCGTTGGATTGGTGTGGGGGAGAGACCGCGTGGTGCGTGGGTCCCAGTCGCAGACCTCAGCTGTGCTCCGACTGTGGAGAGCTAAGCTAGCCGCGTTGCAAGAGTCGTCGTCGTCGTCGTTTCAAGACTCTGCTTGTCTTCGGCGCTGTCGAGTTTTTTGCAGTTTAATTGTAGAATACATTGTTTGTATGGTTTTTTGACTTAATAATTATTGTTATTGTGTTTAATGTCCAGAGGCCCTTTTTTTGTTACTTGTAACGGAAACTTCCAGGAAACAACGTTTTCAAAAAAATGTAAACTTCCACAGTTTCTATAAAATGATTTTAAACTGTTTTGCTTCAGAGAACGACAGAGGAATGGCCTTTAGGTCAAAGAATTCACATTTGTATGTTTCTCTGCACGGTATAGATGGCACTGACATTATTTTAGGCAAATCGATTTCGTTTGTACAATAACATTCTGTGTGTTCTATATAAAATGTGTAATGGTTTTGATGTGGAATCACTTCAAGTCTGCTAGTCGCGAGACTCGCTGCATCCAATCCATCTGCTGCAGTGAATCTGGAGCAGTTATGTCTGAAACATCCCTCAGAAAATGCTATCGGTCAATGTAGAGTGCCTCCTCTTGTTACAACATGTAACATCTCGTAGAAGCATTGCTATCTTATCACCCGTTAAATGTTGACAATGAAATAAGTTTGCTTATCATTGGCCACGAAATACACTCTCAGATATTCCGTACTGAGTCACGGGAAAGCCTCCCACTTGCCACCGCCCGCCGTTGACTTCCTTAACGACCAGTTGAATTTACTGGCTCCTTTGCTAGTGATGGTGAACAGTATGTCAGTGAATCACCATCTGCCAAATACGTTAGTCAAAGTGTTCCCTAAAGCACCGCCTCTAAAACCTCACTAAAACATAAACAGAAACCAGGTGAAAAATAAAACTGCTTGGCAGCTCACGATTTTAGCGACGCAACTCGATGTATCGTCATACAGTAGATACTGTCATCTGCGATGTATTTTACCAAAGAAACTTAAGTACCACATTCTTAAAAATCAACACCAGCGCAATGCAAGAACTATATGATTGATATATTTCACGTATCACTTCATTCTCCTCTTGATTTTCACGCGCGATAAATGCTGAGCGATAGTATGGTTGGAGTCCAATGAATCTGTAGGTTACGCTATACCTGGCTGTTCAGAGGTCGGGAGTGAAGCTGAAGCGTACCCCGTCCTATACTTCGATGACTAGTAACACACTATGATGTTCCAAACAGTCCTCGGATTTAGGTTTTTCTTTATATATCACTTGGTACAGATTTTTTTGTGCGTTTGTTAAGAAATATAAGGAAAAATGTAGGTGTCCAGCAAAAAGCCCTAAGTATGAACCAATTTTACATTACACCTGGAATGTTTTCGCAATGACATGTGTAACATGCGCTAATGAGAGGAGGACACTACTGTAACCTACAGCACCAGACATCCCGCAAGTCACATCCCAAGGTGCTGTTTGGTGTGGTTCATTCTGTGACAGTTTTTCAGTAGCCGATAAAGAGCAAACACGTGCGCCTGGGATATGGCAAGATAAAAGTTGGTGGCGAGTTAGGATATCTCCTCCAAGAGGAATGGAACTGATGATATCAGAAATTTTATGAACTGCGATGTCGGCTTGTGAAGGATTATTAGTATTTGAATTAGTTACATTAAGAAAGTGTTAGAAAAGTAATGTTGCGATTAACCTCGGGTATCTGCGAAGTTGCGATAGCATGGAACAGAAAAGTAGTGAGTACATTCAAGCGATATTTTTAAGATAAAATTTTTTTGTGAAGGACTAGAAAATCCCTCCAGTAACAGGAGATGGATGAAAACACACACAAAAATGAGATGGGTGAAACCACACACACACACACACACACACACACACACACACACACACACACACACACAAAGCGCGCGCACGGTGTTGGGGGCGAGTTGGGTGCTTCGTTAGGCGTCACTCGGTGACCTGGCAAGCTCATTACGCCAAGGTCTAATTATTTGCCTAAGTTGCTGATTGTTAATGCAGCAGCTCTCCCGTACCGGGAGTGCTTCTGAACTTGATTACGTTGCACGACGGGGAAATGCTAAGTTGAACTCGTAGGCATTACGTTAGAACAAGTGGAGCCGTACAGCGTGCTCACGCACCATTCCTTCGTCTGGATCAAGAGTGTGCCTGCGAAATGTTGTAAAACTAAGTGAAGTTATGTTGCTGATACAAGGTTAACGTTCCGAAAAATAAAACGCTGGGCATAATTTCTGTCAGACTCGACGTTCCTTCACACTGGATTGCCGAAGTTATTCATGTCAGAATTTTGCAACTTTACTCCAGCGACAAAACGAAAAAACGAAGTAGGAGGCAGATTGTAACACTGTACATAAAGCAAAGGTTACTTGCAGTTGCATACATATACATTTATTTAACACTAAAAACCCACTCCTGGTACTCACGGTATCGATCCATTTTCTAATTCACGTTATCTCCAGTTAGTACGTCATATTCAGTCCTAGAAAAAAAGTGACGAGCATTGAAGATATATGTTTGAGCGAATGAAAAACTATATTCATACCTGTCAAATATATATTACGAGGGCTTGCAAAAAACTAATGCCTCCGAATTTTTTCTTTGAAAAAGGTTCGTGAATAAAACAAACGTTATTAACAATCTATATCTTGAACAGTCATGTCTAAACACCACCAATCCTCTGCTGCTGTAGGGCTCCGAATAGTAGTGTGTAACCTGGCGGTGACTAACGTAACTTTGTCGGTGCGTATGAAACTGCGTGCTGTAATCGAGTTTCTAATTCGAAGATTTCGTCCACACATGGAGCGCCCTCTCCCTCTGCGTGACAATTCTAGACCACCCACGGGCGCTGCGATATCTCCAACAATCCATCGCCTTGGCTTCACTGTCATCATCGATCACCATCCATACAGCTGCGATTGGACCCATCCGATATTCACCTGTTTTCAAAGCTTAAAGAACACCTTCGAAGACAGCAGTTACATAGTGACGAAGCGGTGCAAGCAGTGGTGAGGTTGTGTCTCGTTGGGAGAAATGTGTTTGTTGACACGGCCACTATGCGGAGAAATAAATGTGTAGACATGAAGAATAAAGATGTAGAGTGCTAATAACGTTTCTTTTATTTAATGAGCTTTCAGAATTTCACACAAAAAACTCGGAGGCATTACTTTTCAGCACGGCCTCGTATTTAAGTAAGCGAATGAAAAGTGATATTCACACGTGTCAGATATATATTAGAAGTATTGAGCATGAGTCTAAAATAAAAAGGCTTGAGAGCAAATATCAACTTTTTTAATGTGTTCGTATAAAATCTAACTGAAAGAATGAAACATATCACAAGAATAAATAAAACGCAGTAATAACAATAACGCTAATGCGCGATGTGTACATACAAAGGTGACCGATAATTCAAAACGATTGGCTTGAATGTGTGGACTAGCGGAGTGGGAACCTAAGCTATGACTATGAAATATCTGTTCTTTGTACAGGGTGTCTGAACAGCATCTTCCTATTTTTAATGTATAACTTCTTTATATGTGAACCAATTTTCTTAGAACCACTTTTGCTAGAAACAGCACTCCTTGTGATTGTGTTTAACATCATTTTAAACCTCCACATAAGCTCTTGCATTCTCTATGCATTTTTTAAAACGAAGTGCTACGTGCGATACTTCTGTCTGCATGTTAGGTGGAACATTGTCTAACACATCAGATATTACTGTTTCCCATTCGTCCAAGTTCCATGGTTTTCTCTTGTAAAGCCCCTCTGTAGTCCATCCCAATAGAAAAAAAATTGCAAGGCGTTAAATCAGGGATGCGGACAGGCCATTCATGTGCAACAAGTCTGAGAAATGATGATACAGCCATTCGGGAACATCATTTGGAAAATGTGCAGGTGTCCCGTGCTGCGTGAAGTGGACCTGTGAGTTGTTCCATTGTGAAATTACTGGCTATCCTGCAGCATTTCCGGGCATCTCTCGCCGTTCGTTGGGTTCCGCAGAAGGAAAGGACCACACCATACTGTCACCTTCGGACGCCCCTGTTCTTTCTCAACACTTTCGTGTGGGTTTTCGGCTGCCCAGTAATGGCAGTTATACCTGTTTACAAATCGTCCAATGTGGAAATTGCCTCAGCAGTCCATAGAATGTTCTGAAAAAGTTCATGCCAGTCATCATTCCAACCCAAGAAAATTTTTCCGAACTCCATTCTTCTGTCACAGTCATCAGCAAACAATTGCTGCATATAATGCGGCTTGCAAGGGGTAAAAGTGAGATCTTTATTAACAATCGTTGCAACTGCGCCCAACGTGAAAGGCCACTTTCACGAGGAACTCCTGGTGAACATTCCACGAACTCTGTCAACATTCTGTGCTGTCTTCGAAGTTGATGGTCATCCTAACCTTCTTGCACTGGCGACACTCCATGTTGTTAGCGATTTAGAGTGGCAATTTTTAACTGCTTTTGCATCCAGTGTTGCATGGGTCTTTCGCTCAACCAACCACCAGGTCATAACGAGCTGCTGTTTTAGCGCGTTTTTTCACAGTCAATACAGGCGGCATTTTCCAACTGAAACAAAAGAGAAAATGATGTTAAGCACAGCCTTAATGTGTGCTGTTTCTAACAAAAGTAGTGCTAAGAAAATTGTTTCATAAATAAATAAATCATAAGTGTCTAAAAATAGGGAGTGACATATCAGAGTCGGCCGTTGTGACCGAGCGGTTCTACGCGCTTCAGTCCGGAACCGCGCTGCTGTTACGGTCGCTGGTTCGAATCCTACCTCGGGCATGGATGTGTGTGATGTCCTTAGGTTAGTTAGGTTTAAGTAGTTCTAAGTTATAGGGGACTGGTGACCTCCGATGTTAAATCCCATAGTGCTCAGAGCCTTTTGAACCATTTGACATATCAGACACCCTGTAGTCGGTACATAACGGATTTTAGGCTTTCAACAATTTCCTCAGCCGATGCTGATGCTCGTCCACTGCACTCCCCGTCTTCAACGGTCTTACGTCCTGAGTGGAAGATCGCACCATTGTTGTATTCACTGCCTAGTCTCTTGCTGTCGTCTTGTAAGGGGGAGTCACGGCCAGAATTTTGTATGCTGCAGCAGTTTTGACTGTCTCCGTACATATTGTCACCTGCCAGTAGTCGCTCTCAGATCAGATTGTGTGGCATAAGTGCCCCAAGATCATAACAACGGCAGTATAAACTATCCTGTTGTCTGGATTCAGCAAAGGAAACTAGTTCTCATGTGGCATCTCATTGTATTTCAAATAAGTTGTAGCAAGAGTCCGCTGCCTGCGTAAGTTATTACTCTCAAGAAGCAACGTAGAGGGCACTTAAAATCAGGCAACAGAGAAATACAAATTCGTGGCATAATAGGAAAAGAAAGGGCTGCAGTTTGTTACGCGAAATTTGCACTTTGACGGGCGCTAGGAGAGGTCGTTAAGCAAAGGCGTCGCTAGTAATTGACGACTAAAGGTCGACACTGCCTCTACGGCGCCACGCCGTCTTTTCGTACTTCAGTGCGTGGGAGGCGCTCCTTTGAACTTGGTGTATTTTCCTGAATGTCATAACTGAGATGAAATTTTTCCCACCAATAATTTGGCTGCAGTAGGTTGCCAGCTGCCACATCCGAGGGGGAAAATCAAAATATGATTATAACGATATCCCTGGCGCAGTTTTCGACTTCATACTGTCCGTGTATGTGGCTTGTATGAAAGTTTGCTGTACTGGTACAACAGATAATAAGTTGGATCTTGAAAACACCTTACTGCACGCGTTAGGAATACTTACAATTTAGACACTCAAGTGAAAAAACAACAGTTCTTCAAACAAACACTAACTACCAAAGTACAAGAAAGAGTGAATATACGAAACCCTATGTGCGTGTGAGCGTGTGTCAGTACTAGTATTCTGAGAGTGCCCTGGCAAGTAAATGATTGGGGTTCAACATTTTGGTCGTTTTTATAGTGAAACCAAGGCATCTAGGTTTCGAACAGTCACAGTCCAGGGAACGAACATCGATTGTGGTTTTGAGGATGTTGGTAGGCTTGTTTGGTGTCGCATGCGGTAGCACTGGGAATATATGTCGTGGATGTTTTTTCGTTTCTATCGGTCGGTGCTTATCCCCTTTTAGAGTGTAGTGTGTATCCTGTTGAGTACTTGTTAATTCGTTTGTCTATGTCTGTGCTGTGTACATCAACGTGTAAATGCAACGACGGTTTCAGGATACTGCCTTCAGAAAGAACCCAGAGAACCACTGATTGTATAAAAAAATATTTTACTGCTCAAATAGCAGCGATACTTTTATAACAGTTGCTCTTTTCTTAGTTTCACTACTCGTTTCAGTAGGCATTCACACTGTGCATCTGGAATAGCATTTATGGTACGTGCATGTTGTATGTGTTTGACAGCCAATGATGAGATGAGAAGGAAAGTAGAAAAATATGGAATAACGTACCGAGATTTACGAGGTCGTTACAGGCGTAGCACATACTTGGTTGGTCCAAATAGAACCGTCCTGGCACGTACTTCAAGCGATTAGGAAAATAATGGGAAGCGTGTATTTGGATGGCTGATGATGGTTTGAACTTCCACCCTTCTGAAAAGGGTAATTACATTTTTCAGTGCTGTATTTAACGTTTGCATTTCAGAACTAATCCAAGACGACACCTAACTAACCTACCGCTGGCTGCCAGAAAACACCTCATAGCTTTACAATAAATTCTATTCCGGAAGTAAAACAGAGCACATAGCAGATGGTGATAATATTACGATTAAAACGAGTTGTGGTCTAAGTAAACAGCGATCCACGCAACAAAAGAAGTATGTTCTTACTCATTGTGCGATTAGATACAGATCTCAAAAAACAGATCATTATTCATGAAATAATGCGGAATAGTATTGTAATGTATCCCTCGAAAAGTACAGTTACTATGAAAGAAAGTGATTGAGATTCAGTCCTCGAGAAGCTAATTGTTCGGAGTCGGGATGCTTCAGTGACCACAGCAGGAGTACAATAAAGAAATAAGTTTTATTAAAGTATCAATGGTCATTAATATCAACCACCTATTTGGTCAAAACAACCACCTATTTGGTCAAAATGCCACTGTTACCCGCTATTCCAAATTTTCCTTGGAGTCAGGTGCAGAGTCGTCATTGAAGAGCGGGAAAGTTTGGTGACTGCGGACCGTGATAAAATGATGTATACTGCAACAGAATGTTTTGCACTGCATAAAAGCAACAATCAGACTTCGTGAAAAGAAATATAGATTGCAAGACTCGACTTATAAAGAATGCAAATGCGCATATAATGGCACAACGATGTCGCGTAATCGACACGTCGCCAAACCAATCGCTTCCCCAACGTTACTGGAATGCTGAAATATAGACAAAGTCTTTAAATAATATTAGTAGAGGATATTGGTACCTTTCCTAAGAAATGAAACATATCTCTGCGTAATTGATAGTATTATACTAAGATAACAGAACGCTAGAAAAATGGCATGCTTACATGAGGCAAGACGTAAGAAAAAGGGTGAAAAGCACGAGATGTTTCGTGTCTCAGTTATTTAAAAGAAATGAAAAGCCAAATTAATTAAATTATGATATACATTAGTAGGGTACAGTTTTATGCCTGATTTTGAGAGATTAATTTGTTACAATGCCCCTTTGTATGGCTGTGACAAAGTTTGTTAATAATCGTGGAAAAGCCATTCAACCTCATTATTCAGGTGTTTTTTATTTTTTCGGTGTCGATGCATAACATTAGGAGTTACATCTAATCAGTTCTACTCTCTCTCTCTCTCAATCAGTTCTATTCTCTGTCTCTCTCTCTCTCTCTCTCTCTCTCTCTCTCTCTCTCTCTCTCCCTCCCTCCCCCTCCCTTCCTTCCGCTCTACTCCCTCCATGCTTTGTATTGAGAGATATTTTTACCGGGTCCGCAGACCTCTGTTACCATACCATGACGAACACTGTTGAAACCCAGCAATCGAAACGGGTAAATCTGGTGCGAGCGTTGCAGTACTCCACATACAAACGAATCTGGCCGCTTAGGCCTGACGGGTTGTGGCTGCACAAGCGGAGCGACTTGCTACACTGTGTGCAAAATATGAATCATCTGATGTGTTATTCAGCCGACAGATGTTAGACGGGCCATAAAGCTTTGAGAAGGAGCGGCCCGGCCGCGTGCTGCCTTTGGGTCCTTCTCAGATGACCTTTCGGGACGGTTGGCCGGGGGTGTTTTATTGCCGCTGGCGGGACCGGGCGGCATTTCGCCAGCGGCGCCGCGCCGTCAGGAATACGCCGGCTGTGCGCCTAGTGCGACACTCCAGGACCCGCCGTCCTCACCAGCAGCACCACTGGAAAGTCCCTAACGCCAAAGTATTCCTCTCACAGGAGACGATTTCGTGTAGGGGAAGTTCTGCCGAATCGAGGACCACCAACAAACTTCTGACTTGCGTTAATTGTTCCGTTCTTTTTATAGGTCCGGAAACTATGTATTTTTCACGATGCTGTGTGGGAGCTGAAAACAATTTCGCCATCGTATTCAGTTGGTTGATCATTGAAATCTGACGTCTAAAATTTACCGTGGCATACGGCTCGTGTATTTATGCTGAAGATTCTTACCTTGTGACGTAAAATCTCTAAAACGGGGGCCACATAATGCTTAAGATGAGCTTAGACTTACAGAGTTATCGCGGTTTTCGGACACATCTGCAGCAGCCCACGTGACCTTGTCTTGCATCCACAGTGCGGGCGGATTGATTTTGATGTCGATGTCAGAGGCAGCTGCCACTGACACCTCCAACACTGCATATTTCGGGACAGTCAATTGTGAAGCACTGTATAGGGCGCCTACTTCTCCATGATGGGTTATGTGGTTTCCGTGGATCACTCTTTTTAATCGTTGTTTGTATTTTGCTTCTGACTGTGACAAGGTGTTTTACAAGGGCACAGTACGAACTTCCCCTCATCGCTTTAATTCATATTGGCAGGGTGTGTAGGGCACGACCAGGACTTCAACATATGTAAACAGCAAGACCCAACTCACAACCCTTTTAGAGAAAAGTGAGTCTGAAAATTTTAGAAGTGGTTATTGACTTAGTACTCAGCCGAGCGCGAGTAATCGCTTATTTTCATAAGCACGAGGTCTATGATGAATAAAATTTAGCCGCCGGTGTATTATTTTTCATTCCTATATAATTCTAAGAACAGATATGTGCGGTAAGCCATGAAAGTGCGTGACGTCCGAGAACCGTTTATGAATGTAAACTAAGATAGTTTTGCAATTAGCACATTGGAAAATCCATGCACATGCAAAAATTCGGCGTTCATTACTAGTGCTGTATGTTGCAATAATTGTCTTCCATGTTTCTACGATCAGTATAATATTGGTTCGTGCTGTGCTTTATAGTTTACACAATATACTTGTCACAGTTGTGAATGCAATAATAGAAGTAAAATGACTGTACTGATTTTGTTGAAAATTCTTGTGTATCCTTGTTTATTTCCAATCTCCTTATGATAGTATTTTCTCCTTTTTTTCAGGATAAAGATTATGAAAATAAAGAATGTATAATTAATTATTGATAATTTGTGCAGTCATAATCTGTTTTTGTAATTAATTTGAAGTGGAAAAAGAGTAGTACCGGCAGGGAGATTCGATTCAGAGACCTTGCACTTTTGAAACTAAGTGCTTACTCGCTCGGCTACGGACTACTCGAATGCTAGCGACCATCGGAAGTATATAAGCACTCCTAATATTTTCAGACTCAAGAGTTGAGAGCTGCGTCTTTCTGGTTACATATATTGAAGTCCTAGTCGTGCACTACACGTTTTGTCGATATGAATCAAGCTGGCGAGGGTACCTTAATACGGTCCCCTTTGAAGCTTAATTTATGACTGTTGCTACCCTGTCCAGAGTTGCTAGTGAAAATTACTGTTTTTGGGTTATCGCATAATTGCCTCCTGAGCACACGAGGCATTGATCTCAAATGCTTAGTGTTTCTCTTTTGTTGTATAATACAGATGAGAAATTTAATTATGCTCACAACATGACATATTTTATTGCAAGTTACATGCTGTCGAATGATCGACGGAAGAAAGTTTCTCATTTGCAATGTGATGGTTCAGTAAAGAAATTTCTCTTATAAGTGGTCATTTAGCGATTAAAGTCTGAGAGAAATTGTGGCCTGTACTGTCCAAGGTAAAAATAAAAATATTAAACTTTTGTGGTTGTCAGCATCATCCAAATTGGAAAATATAAATAGTGGTTTTGAAGTTTGGTGGATTCTCCTTGGCGAAACGCTATAATTCCACTATCAGGCACAGGCACGACTAGGCACATTCAGGACACATTCAAGGAGATAAAAATTTCATACGCTTCCAGAAACAAACGCTTTTCACTTACGGATGGTGACGCAGCAGTGAATATGTGAGAGCCTAAATATGTCTCATTCCCTTCCTTCGTAGAGTCTAACCGTCAGAGAACACAGATAAATAAACCAACGTGCTTGTTAAGTAACTGTCGGCTGTCGCTTCATTTTTATTGGGCACTATATTATAGGGTTGGAACAGCTCGGCGTAACGAAACCGCCATTATTGTGATCATTATCAGTGTGAAACGTCTACACTACGTAGATCGTGGTGTATGTCATAACGCGTTAGTTAGAAAATTGGGTAAATACCCGGGGCAAGAGGAGGCAGTTAGTCGTGCTACAGTTTGCTCAGCGCATCGTGCGTGAACAAAACGGTTTATCCAACTTGCAAAGAGGAAAGATCGTTAGCAATCGGTCCGTGGGACCAGAGAGTAACTGAAAGATCACGATAAGAAGTTGAAAATAGTTCCTCAAAGCTCAAATTCTCCGAATGTTGACTCATTTGACGATGTGTTGGGCTAATTGGATTGTTGTGTGAGTCTTTAACCATGCTCTCTTAGCAACTGTTGGAAGCACCAGAGGCAGTAAAGCAGAGTGCAGACTGTAATCAGCAACTGACGAAGCCTTCTTGGCTCAACTAATAGATGTGTGTGCCACAAAACGGGTCTTCAGAATGCTAACAGGTATTTTTACTAAACCCACTAGACAGGCTACACTGATAACCTCAGCGTTTAGCGCCCGTAAATTCCAAAAAAACACACACACACACACACACACACACACACACACACACACACACACACGAACCAAATTTGATACTATTGGAACCGTTGTATACAGCGACTGCAGACTACCTTTCAAGAAAGGAAAAGGAAATCAGTAGTCAGAAATCCATTTTTTTCCCCGCTCTGCGAATCTAGATTTCAGCTATGGAATAGACATCTTCAGTGCTTTTAAATCAAATCATAAAGCTTCACGAGTCTTTGTGACTCGATTTAAATACACTGAAGATGGATATTAAAAATAGAGATTGCAAAGGTTTTTTTAAAATTACAATCACAAACTTCGTCAGCTATTGTATTACTTATTTATTTAGCGATATGTTTCGAGGTAAACCTCATCTTCAGGCTAAATGGCATTACAAAAACAACTTTAAAATAAGGCCATACAGATGTTAAATAGTCTTTTCGTGAATGCTGTGGTCATCTTTTTTCTTCTGGTGTGGCAGTGTCGTAGTGAGCATTCACGAAAGGACTATGTAAAATCTGTATGGCCTTATTTTAAAGTTGTTTTTGTAATGCCATGTAGCCTGAAAATGAGGTTTACTTCGAAACATGTCGCTAAATAAATAAGGAATACAATAGTGACGAAGTTTGTGACTGGTAGCGGTAATAATAATAATAATAAAAAAAACTTATTTCTTGAGAGTCACGGTCGAAAAATGGTCAAAATGACTTCAAATGCAGATTGTATTTGCGAGTGATTGCCGATTCCCTTTTCTTTTCTGAAATATTAGCAACCGCCTTAAAAGAGTGCGGAGCGCTATATGTTGTGTAAATGTGACCTTCGACCGATGACGTAAGTGCTGGCAGTGAAGTGGTTTGTATGTATCAGTCGAGTCGCTTGCAAGGAATCAGTGCCGAAAGAGGGGGGGGGGGGGGGGGGCACAACCGACAGGGACCGAACACAAGCGACACGCCGTATCCCAGAGAATACGTTTCAAATACGTTAGCTGTTTTAGCCGTCAGTTAATGGAGGTCCATTTCAACCAGTTCTCGACTGAACGTCGCGAAGGGAACTGCATTCAGTGGACCTTTGAAGTTGAGAACCTAGCAGGCCATTGCTCCCAGAGAGAAATAAGGATGCAGTTCTTCAATCAGAAAATGTATTCGCAATGGCGAATATGAACCACCATCGACTGTATGTTAAAATGACGACAGTGAAAATGTTTGCCGAAGCGGAACTTGAGCCCGGGTTTCCCGCTTTAGCGAGTGGTCGCTTAACCGCTTCGGCTATCTGTGCACGACTCACGGCCAGATCCAAACTTCCACATGTCGTCGTCCACTTGTCACAACCTGCACTTGTACGTTACGTACATTCCCGTCCAGGAAGGACTTACTTGTTGAGGGTCGAGGATCAGGTAACGGGGAATAGATACGAAATAGAAGTGCCTGTGTTAATAAGAAATTCGATGCAAGATTCCTTCGGACACGCATAAATGTCCGAGATAACATGCATCCTTTATCTTAACAACACAGGCAGTGCAATATCGTATTCATCCACCGATACCGGACAGCTACTTTCATTTAAAATGTCCCGTGTACGGGAACAACAATATGTGATCTAGTAGAGGTTGTGATGCAGCAACGGCGCCATGTGGAAATTTGAATCTGGAGGTGAATCGTGCACATATAGCCGAAGCGGTTAAGCAACCAGTTGTATAAAGCTGGAAATCCGAGTTCGAATCCCACTTCGGCAAAAATTTTAACTGTCGTCATTCTAACATACAGCCGCCGATGATGGTTCATATTCACAACTGCTATTACATTTCTGCATTTCTTGACGGCTGTAGTTGCTGCAGCGCCTGTTCCAACCATGCGTGCATGTCCGAAGGAACTTTGCACGGTACTTCTAAGGCACTACTACTTCGTACTACTTCAGCCAGTTGAGCAACACCCAAACGAGACAGTAGCTAACTGGAGGCGTGCAGTGTCGTCCTGCGAGTCACTATTTTGCCTCTTTTGAAATGATGCAAAGCACTGAGTGCACCGACGACCTCGTGAGGCGTTTAATCCACAGGGCGTTTTGGGTGTAGTTATGGGAGATATGTTTCTGAGACGTTTCGGAAGTGTTCCTCATTCCATGTCTTGGGCTCAGTCATTCAGGTTACTGGGAATATGAGCCAGGAAATTTATTTCTGTAATTTCTGTGACCAAGTGTTGTCCTTCTTCTGCGTGCTCATAATGAGTTTGCTGTGGACACTTCATCTTCCTGAGCACAGGGTCCCGGGTTCGATTCCCGGCGGGGTCAGGGATTTTCACCTGCCTGGAGATGACTGGGTGTTTGTGCTGTCGTTATCATTTCATCTTCATTCATGAAAGTGGCGAGATTGGACTGAGCATAGGTTGGGAATTTGTATGAGCGCTGATAACTGCGCAGTTGAGCGCCCCACAAACCAAACATCATTATCATTATGAACTTCCTCTTCCAAGATGAAAATGACCAGTTCGACAATGCTGCATGCCTAATGTCTTGCTTTGACAGACAATCAAGCTCCATATCGCGCTACTATGTTCCAATAAATCATCAGATCTAATTCGTACGGAAAATGTGTGGGGCTATTTCGAACAGGGAGTGATACGTAACAGTCGACATCCCTGCAGTTCGGTGCCTCTAGGCGACCTACTTATCTACACTCCTGGAAATGGAAAAAAGAACACATTGACACCGGTGTGTCAGACCCACCATACTTGCTCCGGACACTGCGAGAGGGCTGTACAAGCAATGATCACACGCACGGCACAGCGGACACACCAGGAACCGCGGTGTTGGCCGTCGAATGGCGCTAGCTGCGCAGCATTTGTGCACCGCCGCCGTCAGTGTCAGCCAGTTTGCCGTGGCATACGGAGCTCCATCGCAGTCTTTAACACTGTTAGCATGCTGCGACAGCGTGGACGTGAACCGTATGTGCAGTTGACGGACTTTGAGCGAGGGCGTATAGTGGGCATGCGGGAGGCCGGGTGGACGTACCGCCGAATTGCTCAACACGTGGGGCGTGAGGTCTCCACAGTACATCGATGTTGTCGCCAGTGGTCGGCGGAAGGTGCACGTGCCCGTCGACCTGGGACCGGACCGCAGCGACGCACGGATGCACGCCAAGACCGTAGGATCCTACGCAGTGCCGTAGGGGACCGCACCGCCACTTCCCAGCAAATTAGGGACACTGTTGCTCCTGGGGTATCGGCGAGGACCATTCGCAACCGTCTCCATGAAGCTGGGCTACGGTCCTGCACGCCGTTAGGCTGTCTTCCGCTCACGCCCCAACATCGTGCAGCCCGCCTCCAGTGGTGTCGCGACAGGCGTGAATGGAGGGACGAATGGAGACGTGTCGTCTTCAGCGATGAGAGTCGCTTCTGCCTTGGTGCCAATGATGGTCGTATGCGTGTTTGGCGCCGTGCAGGTGAGCGCCACAATCAGGACTGCATACGACCGAGGCACACAGGGCCAACACCCGGCATCATGGTGTGGGGAGCGACCTCCTACACTGGCCGTACACCACTGGTGATCGTCGAGGGGACACTGAATAGTGCACGGTACATCCAAACCGTCATCGAACCCATCGTTCTACCATTCCTAGACCGGCAAGGGAACTTGCTGTTCCAACAGGACAATGCACGTCCGCATGTATCCCGTGCCACCCAACGTGCTCTAGAAGGTGTAAGTCAACTACCCTGGCCAGCAAGATCTCCGGATCTGTCCCCCATTGAGCATGTTTGGGACTGGATGAAGCGTCGTCTCACGCGGTCTGCACGTCCAGCACGAACGCTGGTCCAACTGAGGCGCCAGGTGGAAATGGCATGGCAAGCCGTTCCACAGGACTACATCCAGCATCTCTACGATCGTCTCCATGGGAGAATAGCAGCCTGCATTGCTGCGAAAGGTGGATATACACTGTACTAGTGCCGACATTGTGCATGCTCTGTTGCCTGTGTCTATGTGCCTGTGGTTCTATGAGTGTGATCATGTGACGTATCTGACCCCAGGAATGTGTCAATAAAGTTTCCCCTTCCTGGGACAATGAATTCACGGTGTTCTTATTACAATTTCCAGGAGTGTATGAGGGACGTTCAGTAAGTAATAAAACACATTTGTTTCTGGAAGCAGGTTGGTTTTATTCAGGATTCCAATACGCCATGTTACTCTCCACTCTTTTGCCTGTAAAACTCTATTTTTCAACATAATCTCTGTTCAGTGCGACAGCCTTATGCCACCTTACTGGGAAGGCCTGTAGGCCCACATGGTACCACTCTATTGGTCAACGTCGGAGCTAACGTATTGCTGCATCAACAACCTTCCCATCAGCCACGTACTGCTTTCAGCAGAGTGCATCCTTCATTGGGCCAGGCTGATGGAAGTCGGAAGGTGCGAGATCCGGGCTGTAGTGTGGATGAGAAAGAACAGTCCAATGAAGCTGTTTACGGGTGCGCGGACTCCTTGTGTTGTCGTGGAGTAGGAGAAGTTCGTTTGCCTTTTTGTGGCGACGAACACGCTAAGTTATTTCTTGAATTTCCTGAATGTAGTACAGTACACTTAAGAGTTGATCGTTGCATCATGAGGAAGGACATCAGACAGAATAATTTCTTCAGAGTCTTAGAAGACCGTCGCCATGACTTCACTGGCTCAGGGTGCGGCTTTGAACTTTTTCTTCCGAGGAGAGTTGATGTGGCGCCTTCTCATGGATTGTTTCCGGTACGAAGTGATGAACGCGTGTTTCATCCCCTTTTGTGATGGTGTCCGACAAAAAATGGCACGATCAGTCTTGTAACGCGCAAGCAATTGCATACAGATGGTCCTTCGTTGCTCTTTATGGTGTTGTGTTAGGTGGCAAGGAACCAGCGGGCACACGCCTTTGAGTACCTCAACTGGTGGACGAGTTTGTTAGCACTACCAACAGAGACGTTCAGTTGAGGAGCGAGGTGTTTGTAATTCTCCGACCAACTCGAATGAGAGGGCCCGCACGTTTCAACATCACAGTCACAGCTGTGCGCGGCCTACCGGCGCCCGGGAAATAGGACAGGTATGCGCGACCTTGTTGCGATGATAACAGACCCCTCGCCCAACGACCCATCGTGCTTTTTTTTTTCACTGCCAGGTCTTCGTAGATATTCTGCAGACGCCTATGAATATCTGCGATGCTTTGGTTTTCCGCCAAAAGAAACTCAGTGACAGCTCTTCGCATGGAGCGCACCTCTGGTACAAAAGTCATTTTGAAGGCTATTTATAGCGCCGCGACGTACCGAAATAGCATGAGACTGTGGCGGCTCAAGCGGGAATATTCCACAATGCCCCACAACTAATTCTGCATTTTTAACCGAACTTTGCCGTTACAAAGTGTTGTACTGGTTACTGAACGGCCCTCCTATGTGTGATATCAGATGGGTGTGACGTCTCTGCAGAAACATGTGGATCTTTGCCTGCCCAGCTGAGGCCATTATCAAAGCTAGAAGGGGTGTTACACAGTATTAGCATGAGGCCTCCTGAGTGCGAAGAATTTTTTGTCCAGGCTGGCTAGTTTACCTGTTCAGTGAATGTTTCAGCGAATCAGTCACTGTGGCTGTACGCACACAGTGAGGTGACAAAAGTCGTGGAATACCTCCTGAAATCGTGTCGTGCCTCATTTTGCCTCGTGTAATAGAACAATTCGACTTGGCATGAACTGGACAAGTCGTTGGAAGTTCCCAGCAGAAATACTGATGCTGGCTCAATAGTAATCCATAGCTGCGAAAGTGTTGCCGGTGTAGGAGTTTGTACACGAACTGACCTCTCTGTTATGTTCCATAAATGTTAGATTGGATTTATGTTGGGCGATCTGGGTGGCCAAATCATTCGCTCGAATTGTCCAGAATGTCCTTCAAACGAAACGCGAACAGTTGTGGCGCGCTCACGTAGCCCATTGTCTTCCATAAAAAGTCCATAGTTGTTTGGGAACATGCAGTCCATAAGGGCTGCAAATGTTCTCCAAGTAGTTGAACATACCATTTCCAGTCAATGATCTGTTCAGTTGGACCAGCGGATCTAGTATAGTCCAGTCCACACCAAATAAATGTAGTCCACACCACTGTGGCGCCACCACCAACTTGCAAAGTGCCGTGCTGATAATTTGGGTCTGTGGCTTTGTGCTGTCTGCGTCAGACTCGAACACAACCACCAGCTCTTACCAAATGAAATCGGGACTCCTCTGACCAGGCCACGGATTTGCAGTTGCCTAGGGTCCAACTGATGTGACGAGCCCAAGAGAGGCGCTGCAGACGATGTCGCGCTGTTAGCAAAGGCACTCTCGTCGGTCGTTTGCTGCCATAGCCCATTAACACACAAATTTCGCAGCACTGTTGTAACGGATACGTTTGTCGTACGTCCTACATTGATTTCTGCGGTTATTCAACGCAGCGTTGCTTGTCTGTTAGCACTGACAACGGTATGCAAATGCTGCTGCTCTCGATCGTTAGATGAAGGCCGTCGTCCACTTCGTTGCACGTGGCGGGAGGTAATGCCTGAAATGTGCTATTCTCGGCACACTCTTGACGCAGGGGGTCTGGGAATACTGACTTCCTTTCCAACATCCGAAATGGAGTACGTCTAACTCCAGCTACCGTTTTGCGTTCAGAGTCTGTTAATTGCCATTGTGCGGACACAAACACGTCGGCAACCTTTTCATACGACTCACCTGAGCACAAAATGACAGCTCCGCCAATGTACTGCCTTGTGTATATGTGCATAGCGTTATCCTGTGACTTTTGTCAGCGACTGTGTGCGTGGCTGCCTGCCCCCCTACCTTTCGTCGCCGACGACATGTAGGCGGCACGACAGTATTGGCAGGTTGTCAGGCAGGATAACTTTGGCAGGCCTCTCCTTGGCCAGACTTGGACAGTTACATTTCCCCGCGGGCTGGGCGGCGCGCTCCAGGTGCTGGCGCGCTGTTTGCACGCCGGCTTATCTCCTTCGCCGTGCCGGGACAGCGCCGCAGCTACAGGTAGAGCACAGCTTCAGCTACAGCGGCTGGCGCCGCTCGCAGATAACGCGCTGTTCTGGCCGCGCTTTGTGCTCGCCGCGCCGCCACAGATGCTGGCGTTTTTCGCTGCCCCATGTCATCTCGTCTCGTGACACTTCCGAAAGCCTTTCGCCCTGCAGCGCGTCGCACAGACCAGATAACCGTCGTCCAGAAGGGCCAAGTTTTTTGTAAATACGCCGAGAGGGAAAATAAAGCAACAAGTGCACAGTGAGGTGATGCAACTGAACATTGCAGCAACCCAATACGTTTGCGTAAAAGATGACAAATATCCATGAGTCTCTCATGCGTAAATGCGCGACAAAGTTGATGGACATTTACTATTGGGTTGAAAGTGTTTGCCAAACTGAAACTCGAACTTGTAACCGTTGTCTTTCATGGGGAAGTGCTCTTCCGATTTAACTATCCAAAAATGACTCGACCCGCAGTATTTCTCTCCTATCTTCCAAACGTATCACAAGCTCTCCTGCGAACTTGCGAGACAAGCATTCGCGTATGAGATGATATAGCGGAGAAATGGCTCAGCCACGGCCTAGACGTAGGGGAAGGCTTCTGAAACTAATTTTCAGTCGGTTGCGGTGTGTGCGCTGGTTTGAAACTTACTGGTAGATGTAAACATCTCTGAAGTTTGGAGGGTAGGGGGAAGAGTTAATGATAAACGTAAAGCTGTGAGAGCGCGTCATGTGTACAGCTTGGGTGGTCCATTCGGTAGGGCACCTTTCGATTTGTCGATCATTGTTAGTAACTACGGTAAGTAGTTTTTTCTAATACTAAAAGAACATAAGTGCGGTCAGAGTTTAACTTGCCGATGATGTCATTAACGACAAAGAACTAGTACACTTGGAAACAGAAGTTCAGTGGTTGTCTTATCAAACTGCCATGGCATTCGCTTGAATGACTTAAAGAACACATGAGAAACAAATATCAGGATGATTGTACGGAGACTTGAACCGTGCTTCTCCCGAATGTGAGACCAGTGTCAATTACTGTGCAGCCGATCATGGTAACTATCACTGAATATTATGCATAGAACTGTAGTATAATTTCCTTGGACCTTATATTGCATAACAAAAATAACGTATGCTCTTCGCGTCAAGGAAATGAGTCAGTAAACAATTATTGTTTTATAACAGGTGAAGTCTACATCTCTTCGACAGTTACTTTGTCACAGAGTTATTTTAACAACGGGATCAAAGTCAAGCTATTTGTCGTTACGCTTAACAGGAAATATTCCGTAGGTTGATACGAATGCTCTTAATTGGTGTATTTTTTCATACGAACGTATTAAACCGTCCAACAATTGGTCTTTTTCTTGCGACAACTATTTGCTTAAGAGAAAAGTGTGATAATCCATTGACTGTAACTATTAATGACTGTGAATAAACATTTGGTGCCTGAAGTTCGGAAGACACACTACACTAGCAGGCTTGTTGCAAGAGTGTTGTACACAAACCCGCAGTTCGCTGTGATTGGTAAAGGTTTTATTATACGAGGGTTGGAACTTTAATAGTCTCAACTGTTTATTTACAGCTCGTACAAAATAGACACGTGTTTCAAAGTTTTACTGACCTTCAAAGTAATCATCAGAATTGTGTATAACCTGTTGCCAGCGATGTGGAAGTCGTGGGATACTATTAGCAGTGCCAGTTGTGTTGACAGTTCGAACGGCGCCGTCTATTGCCCGACGAATTTGTAACAATTCATTTTTGGAACACAACCCACGACCAGCGTAGAGACGGAAGTGACGACACTTTCTGCAGGACCTGACCATCATTTTGCAGGACAATGCTCAAGCACGTACAGTAGAAACTGTTACTGCTTTGTTTGACTGATGGGGCTGCTAAGTGCTATACCACCTAGTGCACTCCCCTGAATTAAGCCCTCGTTACTTCAACTAGATTTCTAAACTGAAGGAAACACTTCACGGCATTCGTTTCAGAACTGCTACAAATTCGTCGGACAATAGACCGCGCCTCTCGAACTGTCAACACAACTGGCACTGCTAACAAGGGAACCTCCCCATCGCACCCCCCTCAGATTTAGTTATAAGTTGGCACAGTGGATAGGCCTTGAAAAACTGAACACAGATCAATCGAGAAAACAGGAAGAAGTAGTGTGGAACTATGAAAAAAATAAGCAAAATATACAAACTGAGTAGTCCATGCGCACGATAGGCAACAGCAAGGACAATGAGAGCACATGAGCGTCGTGGTCTTTTGGTTAGCGTGAGCAGCTGCGGAGCGAGATGTCCTTGGTTCAAGTCTTCCATCGAGTGAATAGTTTAATTTTTTATTTTCAGACAATTATCAAAGTTCAGGCCCTCACACAATCAACTTCGCTCTCCAAAATTCCAGGACATGTTCAGATTTGCTTGGACATATGCAGGATTTGACGGTCTACACACGGAAAAATCTGAAAACGTTAAAAACATATGCTTTGACAGAACACAGGGAAAACTGTGCGACTGTGAAACTGTTACATTCATTTGTTGCAGTTTATGTGACAAACTGTTATGTTTTCATCACTTTTTCGGGAGTGATTATCACATCCATAAGAAAACCTAAATCGGGCAAGGTAGAAGAATCTTTTTACCCATTCGCCAAGTGTACAAGTTAGGTGGGTCGACAACATATTCCTGTCATGTGACGCACATGCCGTCACCACTGTCGTATAGAATATATCAGGCGTGTTTTCCTGTGGAGGAATTGGTTGACCTATGACCTTGCGATCAAATGTTTTCGGTTCCCATCGGAGAGGCACGTCCTTTCGTCTACTAATCGCACGGTTTTGCGTTGCGGTCGCAAAACACAGACACTAAACTTATTACAGTGAACAGAGACGTCATAACTTTGCGAAAATAAAGAAAGTAAACTTTTCACTCGAGGGAAGATTTGAACCAAGGACCTCTCGTTCCCCAGCTGCTCACGCTAACCACGGGACCACGGCGCTCCTGAGCTCAAACTATCCTTGATGTTGCCTATCTTGGCCATGGACTACTCAGTTTGTAAAGTTTGCTTATTTTTTTCATAGTTCCACACAACTTCTTCCTGTTTTCTCGATTGATCTGTGTTCAGTTTTTCAAGGCCTATCCACTGTGCTAACTTATAACTAAATCTGAGGGGGGTGCGATGGGGAGGTTCCCTTGTAAGAGTATCCTACGGCTTCCACATCGCTGGCAACGGTTTATACACAATGCTAGTGACTATTTTGAAGGTCAGTAAAACTTTGGAACACGCATCTATTTTGTACGAGCTGTAAATAAATAGTTGCCACTATTAAAGTTACAACCCTCATATTTAAATGACTCCTCATAATATTTCACACTGCTGCTGCGCTAGGTAACTAGATGGCTGCTTAATATCCTAAGAAGTAATGTACGCACATATCCCTGCATAGCAAAACCTTTTACTACTAACGTAACCGTAGCCTTGTGCCTTATCAGATATTACGATTATTTACAAGTGCAGCCCCATTCGTTCGGCAACACAGTGGGTAAAGCCTGGTAGAGAAGCACAGTAATGTGTTCATTTGTAATAACCCCCGACACCGCAGTCCAGCAAAAACAAACATCAGATGTAAACTCAAAGTTCCAATAAGTTCTCAGTTTAAAACGTTTCTCTCTATCGCAACTGGCGATTTGAAGACCGTTCTACGATTGTTTACGATTTACAAGCACACCACAATCTCCTTGACAGCACGTGTAAACAAATAATGGACCTCAAAATTTACAGTCCCAGTCTCAACTTGTGCTACGTCACTTACGACTAAATTTATTATCAAACAATGTCCGGTTCAAGTATGATGTTTGTGGAAAGAAAGGCATTTAGCCTGGCTCGAATCTGAATTTGAGGACTCTCGCGTCCGTCGGCCGTCGTAATTTAATGTATATATTATTATTGTTATTATTATTTTTTGGTTGTTGCCGACTTACGTGGTGGGCCTTAATAAAAATGATATTTAAGTTGAACAATGTAATAAACTCGGCTAGTCAGTTCACTTTAAAGCAAGAAATCTTTAGTTATTAATTAAAATTGCGGCCCACACACGCGCGAGAGTATTTTTCTTACCTCCGTTAACCATTGTATTGTAGTCAGAGTCCTGGCTCTGGGTCTCGGCTATGGTACTGAAAATACGAATCTTAAAGCTAAGTATTTCTGCAACTTCGTGCGGCTGTGGAGAAAAATTGATATTATGCTAATAGCGGGCGAGTTTTCAGCTTCCGTTAAATTTTCATAAGTTAATATCGCCACGTAATGGCGTCGTTGGCTGCATCGGCCGCTGCGATTGTTGAGCTGTAAATTACTTGAATGCAGGTTAATTCAAGGAAGGCGGACATGAAATCGGGATCACCTCTTACAAATTAAAAGTGCACAATAAATTTGGATCAGTATATTATATGCTTAACTCATACAAATATGCTTACATTCGTCAGCACACGCAAGATGTCCCTCTAGACGCATTCAAGACAAAAGAGGAAGTGAAGTCGACTAAAAAATTAACAAAAGAGTGTAACTGGGCGTCTCTTTAGATCATTCTGTCATAAATTATTTCTTTGCAATCTAAACCTACACAGAGAAATTATTATCTTACGGCTACATGAAAAAAAAAAAATCTCTTACAAATTATGAATGTCTTCTTTATAAATATTGTCTTTTCGTAATATGGCACTGGGGACGCTATATTGCCCCCCGAAATGTTTATGTCATAAAAAATGTTCGTGTTTTTGACATAAATATTTCCTCTTTCATGTCCACCGTGTCCACACGCAGATTTTTCTTTCACAGTTTACATATGTCACATCGTATATTTAAAGCGTTAAATTACTGAGGTGTGTTGTCCACAAAGTGTAATACAGATGAGGTTCAAGGTATACAACCACGAGTTAGTCCGGAATATTTGAAGTCCCAGGGGTGTCAACTGTTCGCTCCCCATTTGGCGCGGCCGTAGGGAAACGTGGGGAAAACCTCGGCGGAGCGACAGACTAACTGCTTTGGTCACTTTCACTTAATTGTTTCTGGAATGTCATTGGAGTACAGGATGTGCATACAAATATTTTTGTTGCACTATGCAAAAAATGAGGTCATTAAAACAATTGATTGCGGTGTCGTTGATGATCTACGCCGCGACGTTTGGCTCGCGACGGCGTCGGTTGGTGTGTTCGGTGCTCGGCGTTCGCGGCGGCTGCGGAGAGGTCAACGCCCGCTCGACGCCAGCGTGTGTCTCGCCGTCGCGGAACGTCAGAATCAGCTGATCGGCTGCACCGTTGGCGATGCGCTTCTGTCTCGGCCGGGCGTGGCGGAGTGGGATGATATCCGCCCCCCGCTCTTGTTGGCAGGAGTCAGCTCTGCTACGCATCTCCGACGTAGTACATGAAACACACACACAACCAACGTAATATTTGTTTCCCGCTTCAGATGGTTACGCTAGTGGGAAAGGAGCATTTATTAGTGCGGCAGTTGTTGTTAAGTTTTCGCCAGTTTCCGAGTGTCAAGCTAGCACTGTCTTGCAGAAAACATGACATGGACCTTCTCCCGTGAATGCAGTTTTGATGCAATACTGTTTCCATTACACGTCAGTTTTTGTCTTGATAAAATTATTTATGTTTTCGCCGCACTCGCAGGCACTGGTGAGTGTCCCAATACGAGCTTAGCACAAACATTCGCCGTTTCTGCGGTCGCTGTTTTGCAACAGTCCACGCATCGCATTCCAATCTCGCATTATTGTGCTCACTGAAACTACAGTCTGTCCCAAAAATATTGACTGTGGGTTCACTTCACGTTAACAGTTCACATTTATAAGCAAATTCACAGTTTTTCGTGCGTAATATTGGCGTTTGGCGTCCTCACCGCTGTTGAACGTTCAATACTAGCACTTCACTGTCCATGTCACAGTTTCACCTTCACAGTATTTCACACTGTTTAAAGTAACTGTTTCGATTAGTTCACAAACACTAATGTATTTCATTCAGTCTGAACTGGATTTTGGCTTGTGCTGGATTTTACCAGTCTCTCGCACTACTTGTCTCTTTTCCATTTCCACTTAGAGTCGTACTTGCCTTCAGATTTTTTGACTATACAATTGTATTTCCGTCTCATCTGAGGTAAGTCCCCATGTCATGTCTGCCCACTCATTGCGTACTTGCTCTCCAGAGCCAGGCTCGACTTTACAAAACCTTGCCTCTCGCATTATTGTACACATTTTATAATCTAGGCCTAGCGTGCAAGTTCCTAGATTAATGTTAGATTTGTGACTTTTGTTTGCACTACAAATTCGTGCAAATCTCTGCCTTAGCAGATGGCAATATATTTCAACAGTGCTTAGCGGTAGTCGCGTTTATTGATTTGCTTTGTACCTTGTCCACAACACATGAGGTACCTTGGGTGATGTACACCCTGCACTCATGTTGTTTAGTAAATTATGATTGAGCATATTTCATGATCGGTATAGACATAAATACATGAAACGACTTATACACTATAATATTGAATTTCATAAGTTGCATTACTACTACAGTTCAAAAATATTCATGACACACTAATGAAAAATTCTTTCATCATTACATGCTATTGAATTTTTTAAAAATATTTGTAAAACATTTTTCAACATGAAATTTTTTAACATATTCTTAAACCTACGTTCATTTTTTTCTTCAAAATGCAATTGCTTAAAAATACTATTATTCCTTAACATCTACAAAATTGAATCGCACTAATCTTGTGTGCCTCATTGTCTTTAAATATTACACTAAAATCGGAACATTTACACACAGAAAAAAAAATACACTATAAACTTAACCTACTACACACAAAGGTAAACGTTGCTCTACTGAGCGAACTTCTTTAAGTCTTTGTAAGTATTTTTTCTTATTTCCTTGGTAACTGCCTCCTTATTTGACCACGGAATGGTGTAGTTTGCGTGACAGAAAGTATCGTGAGGTACCACTTCGATGTTATACGTGTAGCCTTCGATAACACCGGGTTTTTCCGAAAACACATTCTCATAATCTGTAAGTAGCTGAGTCAATTCGTTTTGTTGTGCTTCAGTCAAATGTTCTGACTCCCTAACTTTCATGGCTATCAGTTTCCTTTTTTCCTCTCTGTCTTCAGTAATAAACTCCATATAACATGCTTGTCTTGTACTTAAGTCAGAATATAAATTCATTACCTGTATTCCTTGACTCAGAAGTTTCACGCATAGAACCCTCAGTTTCCAACTATGATGAGTTTGTAGAAGCCGTGAAAAGATGCTCAAGACTCTCAACTCCCAGAGGCTGTCGAGTTAACTACATACCTGGCTTGACAGAAGAATCCGTGAAGCATCTACATAACTATATCCAACTTTTCAATGATAATCCTTACAGCATTGAAACCTTAACTGCTGGCCAAAATTTATCCTCAGCCTTAGCCAAATCCAAAAAAGAACGATGGATAGAGCTACTCGAGAACCTTGATATGTCTAAAAGCAGTCAGAAAGCCTGGCAGTTGCTGCGACGCCTGAACAACGACCCTGTCCACAATCATGGCCATGCAAACATTGCACCAGATCAAATTGCTCATCATCTAGTTCAGAATGGAAGGGTCAATTGTTCTAAAGATAGAACAAAACTCAAAAGAGAACCTGAACGTGAAAACAACCATATATCAAATGACTTCATCTTACAAGAACTCAGAACCGCAATTCAGAAATGCAAAAATGGTAAAGCGCCTGGTCTAGACGACCTAATGATTGAGCAAATTAAACATTTTGGTCCCATCACGGAAAGATGGCTTCTGCAATTCTATAATGGTTGTCTGAAGCGGAAACAGATCCCTGCCATCTGGAGGAAAACTAAAGTTATTCCCTTACTAAAACCTGGAAAGGGTGCAGCTGATCCCAAGAACTACCGACCGATTTCGCTCCTTTGCCATTTGTATAAAATCTATGAAAGAATGTTGCTAAATAGACTCACTCCCATTGTTGAAAAACAACTCATACCTCAACAAGCAGGTTTCCGACCTGGAAAGAATTGTACAGCACAAGTCCTTAATCTGACTGAACATATTGAAGAGGGATATGAGAAAGGATACATTTCCGGGGCTGTCTTCGTGGATCTCACAGCAGCATATGACACCATTCAACATCGACAATTATTGCACAAAGTCTATTACATCACTAGAGACATTAATTTCACCAGAACTGTGCAGACACTTTTGGAAAACCGGCGATTCTATGTGGAGTTCCAAGGAAGAAAGAGTAGATGGAGAAGTCAAAGGAATGGCTTGCCTCAGGGTAGTGTCCTTTCCCCCATATTGTTCAACATATTTACAAATGACCAGCCTCAACCTTCTCTTACAAAGAGTTTCATCTATGCAGATGATCTTGCCTTAGTCACACAAGCCAGAGATTTTGACACAGTAGAAAACCAGCTTACTGTTGCTCTCAAGGACCTATCTGAGTACTACAGAGTCAATAACTTAAGACCGAACCCTGCTAAAACTCAAGTTTGTGCTTTCCACCTACGCAATCGAGAGGCCTATAGAAAACTTACAGTGTTTTGGGAAGATCAAGAGCTTGAACATTGTTTCTACCCCAAATATCTGGGTGTCACCTTAGATCGAACGTTGACCTACAGAAAACACTGCACTAACACCAAGCAGAAAGTTGCTGCTCGTAACAACATCCTGCGGAAGCTCACTGGCAGCGTTTGGGGTGCAGATCCCAAACTACTAAGAACATCAGCCTTGGCCTTGTGTTATTCCGCAGCTGAATACGCATGTCCTGTATGGTACAAGTCATCTCATGCAAAGCAGGTTGATGTGGCCCTGAACGAAACCTGCAGGACAGTAACGGGATGCCTCAAAGCTACACCTATTGATAAACTCCATAAACTAGCAGGTATTGCTCCTCCAGACATAAGGCGTGAAGTCGCAGCCAAACTTGAGAGACATAAAGCAGATCATAACACCGATCACCTGCTACATGGATACCAGCTACCAATTAGTAGACTCAAATCTAGGAGGAGCTTCATGAGAACTACTACACCCCTCACCGGTCGGACTGGAGCAGCCAGACTATCTCAGTGGACAGCAAAATCTGACAGTAACGATTGGATGACTCCTTCTGAGACCCTTCCTCCTGGTGGAAATCAAGTCTGGACAGTGTGGAAGTCTCTAAATCGGCTCAGGAGTGGCGTCGGACGAACTAAGGACAATCTGTTTAAATGGGGCTTCATGAAGGAATCTTCCACCTTGTGTGACTGCGGAGAAGAACAGACAACCAAACATTTAATTAACTGTCCTACATGTCCTGTATCATGTTCCACACAAGAGCTTGTTGATGTTTCAGACAATGCTGCTGCCGTTGCACAATTTTGGGCTAATACCGTTTAGTTTGTTCTTTTATGATTTGACCTGATTTGTTATATTGTATATATTGTAAATATTGTTGTAATGTTTTTGACTCGAAATAAATAAAATAAACCTGTATTCCTTCGAATCTCGTTTGAAAGCTCCGGCAATATTTACCGTGCACTTCCCGTGTCCTTAACAACGGCAAAATTACACGTCTATCCTCATTCATAAGGCTTACTTCCCCGCCCAAGAGGTCGATTTTTGCGTCCCTCTGGCATAAAAATTCCATCCCCAGGATGCAAGCAACACCTAATCCCTTAACTACTAGGAACGAGCTTTTCATTGCTTCATTTCCTACCGTAAACTCGACTTGCACCTGGTGCTTTATGATATGAGATTGTGCACCTATTGCACCTGTAACACGACAATTCTTCACTGGCAATACTGGTATTCTATTATTTTGACTCAAGTACTTGTAAAAATTTGCGCTCATGACATTGGTTGACGCACCGGTATCGACTATTATGTGTATTGGTGCTCCATACATATCTGCTTGCAATATAGCCTGCACAACACTTTTGTCGGTTCGGTTACATGTCTGCGGTATGTCTACAAGTTCCTTTTCTATTTTTGTTCCTTCATTGTATCTCAGCATACAAAGTTTATGGCTGTCATCTGTGAATGTGCCCTCACTACACCATCCTGCAGCCAACAACGGAGAGCGTATTGTGGCTGTCTTTAGTTTAACGGATGAGCATCAGTGGGTTGACAGTTGTCTGTCACTTCCACTAACCTCACATTGTGGTTCTGGTTGTTGTTGTTGCTACTGTTGGGTTGGCCGCCCTGCCTCCCCGATGGTGTATTTTGATATTGTGTATGGCTTTGGTTTTGTGGTGGTCGGTTGTAACTCCCTGACATGTTCTGTGACGGACCTGGGTTGGCGTTCCATTGTGGCGCTGTGTTTTGTTGCCACTGTGGTGTCGGTTCGTTACGACCACGCCACTGGTTTCGGTTGTTCCGCCATGGCGGATTGCCGTTACCATTATATCCATTACTCATGCGTCCATCATGATGTCTCTTTCGATTTTGACGATTATAACCGTTGCCGTTATAACCATTGCCATTGTTTGTGCCTTGATTCTGTTGCCGGTGCTCTTGCCTATTCCCGTTACCATTTGGTACTAAGTTACTACCATTACTGTGGCTGCTATTGTAATCGGCTTTTTGTTGATTACAGCCTGCATGGTTCCACTTGTTTTCGGTTTTCATATCTTCGATCAATAGGTCAACAGAATCCACTATTTCCATGAATTGTTCTATATCGTATTCCGGCACATTGATGAAATATCTTTTAATTTCACTGGGCAACTTCATTTTTATTAATCTGATTATATCACGATCGGACATTGGCTCGTCCCAGTACCTGGTTTTGTTTATATACTTTTCGAAATATTTGCGTAACGTTCCCATCTTAGGATTGTACATTTCTGGACTGTACAACTCCTTTCGTAGTCTTTCTTGGACGCTATCGGACCAGAATTTTTGCAAGAATGCACCTTCAAACTGTTGCATCGTTAGACATTTTTCGGACACGTCGGTGGCCCACAGTGCCGCGTCACCTTGAATAAAGGAGACCACGAACTGTATTCTTTGTCTTTCCGTCCATGTCCTGGGAAACACATTCCTGAAGCTCTTAATAAATACAACAGGGTGGACATTTCGTTTTTCGCTATTGAAGGGTTGGAATGTCCTGTGTTTTATTACATTGTCCTCTTTTTTGCATGTCTGATTGCTACATTCTGGGACATTCATCACTTCGTGATGTGCGCTGCACGGTATCGCATGTTGTTCGTGCTCATAATTCGCATTAGGTTGCGGTTGCGCACTCGCACCCTGGCTACCGTCAGCGTTATTATAGTAATCAGTGCGCGAAGTCGGATTCATGATCTGTCCGCCACTGTTTACATTGCTTTCCAACGCAGACAGTCTCCGCGCGACCTCCTGTTGCCAATTTGGCAACTCCGCTGTCACACGGGATTTGATCTGTGTTAATTCGGCACGTAGTGCGGCAGCGCTAGCGTCAATATTTACACTCGCGGCCGCAGTCGCTTGTTCTACAGCTGTTTTTACATCGCTTTCAATCTTTGCAGATATCTCGCGATCCTTTACTTCTAGCCATTCATTTAATTCTTTTTCTACTTTTTGAGCTTGCACTTCCAAATATGCGTCAATACTTTTTCGTGCATCTATCTCCACATTATCCACGCGGTTGGTTAAAGTCTGGACATTGTCTTCAAGCCTAGCCTGCGATATCTGTAATTTTTGCATCTCTCCGGCTAAGCTTTGCACAAGATCGGGTATTTCTTTGCACGCGTCCCGCATCTCGGCAAGTTCGCTTTGGATACTGTCGAGTTTTGCTTCACTGCGCTGCTCTTGCTCAATGAGCTTTTGCGTTAATTTTTTCTCCTGCTCATGGAACATCTGAGCCAGTTTTTCGTCTCTTTGTTTTTCCCTCTGTTCTGACATTCTTTCCTTTTCCCTTTCTTTCAGTTCTCTTTGTTGCTCTTGCTCATGGAGCATCTGAGCCAGTTTCTGATCTCTTTCCCTATCTCTTTCTTCTAACCTGCGCAGAAATTCTGCAAATGGGTCTGCAATCGGTGAGCATACTGGTGCCCCACTTAATCTAGCACTCGATTGGCCCCCCTGCCCAGGCTGTGGAGTTGTTACTCTATTCCCATTCTGCTGTGGAGCGTCATTCACCGTCCACAGATCCTCGCCCCCCGCTCCGGAAATTATGTTATCCGAGGCGGTGGCTTGGGATTCGTTTACGTATTGCAAATGATCCTCACTTTCCATATTAACAGAATTTTGTTCTTCTGGTACGGATGCTTTAGGTTGTCCTATCTTACCCATACTAAATTCACTTTAAGCCACTGACGAATCTTTAACACTGATACACACACGATTAATTATCCCCTCCAAAAATAAACACATAAATACACAAAACGAATAATTATCCCTCCAAAAATAAACACATAAATACACGAAACACCGAAGGTATCTCATGTGCACATGTGTTCGATATTCCGCACAGAGCTACACAGGATGCTTGCACAATAGGCCTTACCCTACTTATTTTTCTTTCTCGCAATCCTTTTTCTTTTCTACACTTTTTCCTCTCCAGATCTCCTCAGGGTGTGGTTTTGTTGTTGTACATGTAAAAGAATTCATACAAGCATTAATATTTTACAACAATTAGACACATACATAATTACATTCATTACAATAGAATCATATTAATCGGGCCCCAAAGTTGCGGCGCCAATCTCGTGTCCGTCGGCCGTCGTAATTTAATGTATATATTATTATTGTTATTATTATTTTTTGGTTGTTGCCGACTTACGTGGTGGGCCTTAATAAAAATGATATTTAAGTTGAACAATGTAATAAACTCGGCTAGTCAGTTCACTTTAAAGCAAGAAATCTTTAGTTATTAATTAAAATTGCGGCCCACACACGCGCGAGAGTATTTTTCTTACCTCCGTTAACCATTGTATTGTAGTCAGAGTCCTGGCTCTGGGTCTCGGCTATGGTACTGAAAATACGAATCTTAAAGCTAAGTATTTCTGCAACTTCGTGCGGCTGTGGAGAAAAATTGATATTATGCTAATAGCGGGCGAGTTTTCAGCTTCCGTTAAATTTTCATAAGTTAATATCGCCACGTAATGGCGTCGTTGGCTGCATCGGCCGCTGCGATTGTTGAGCTGTAAATTACTTGAATGCAGGTTAATTCAAGGAAGGCGGACATGAAATCGGGATCACCTCTTACAAATTAAAAGTGCACAATAAATTTGGATCAGTATATTATATGCTTAACTCATACAAATATGCTTACATTCGTCAGCACACGCAAGATGTCCCTCTAGACACATTCAAGACAAAAGAGGAAGTGAAGTCGACTAAAAAATTAACAAAAGAGTGTAACTGGGCGTCTCTTTAGATCATTCTGTCATAAATTATTTCTTTGCAATCTAAACCTACACAGAGAAATTATTATCTTACGGCTACATGAAAAAAAAATCTCTTACAAATTATGAATGTCTTCTTTATAAATATTGTCTTTTCGTAATATGGCACTGGGGACGCTATAGGACACATCCGTTACCATTTCATTCCTGTACATCTAGTAAAGTCCAAGTACCGCCGTTACGACGCTTATCAACCCTGACCAGCTTCTGAGCTTTGATCGAGCAGAGGTTAAGTAACATGCGCAAAGGAGGCCACGTCTATATTCGGATGATACGACAGCCAGTGCGAGACCTCCAAAATCCTTCACAAACATTTGCATTTTTTATCATCACTGAGCGGAGGCATCGCCAGTAGTTTTCAAGAGACATCGGCATTCATATAGCGTAGTGGATAGAGTCATATTGTACGTATACTCTTTAACAATATAAAGAGAATAGAAATGAAATGTGTACAAAATAATAAGGTGCTTACGCTGTTTTACAACTAGAACGAGTGAAAAATTTTTCCATATGTATCACAGATAATCATATTTAATTTTCCTGTCAACTAACCATTAGCTGGTCTTCCGTTGCGAACACATTCACACCTATCTGAGCATTCGGTTTTTAATTGACTGAAATCGAGTTCACCTGCTAAGTTCGAATGTATAAGTAAATAAAGCTGCCATCAACCTAAAGATTGTTTTCAACACCATAGTGCTGTAACAGGCACAGTCCTATTTCCTGTGGTCCTTGCCCTCCTCCGCCATTGAATTGATTTACCCAGCCAGTTATAGGAGAGCGTACCTACACATGAATATGAATTCCGAATCACACAGCTACTCGGCATTTTCCCCCCCTAACGAACCGTGCCACAGGTGAAAGAAGTGATAAGCGTCGGAGAAAACTCCTATGACTGACCTGTGCTCGAACCCCAGATGTTTGGATTCGCTGTCTGGTACTTCACCATTGAGCCACCATACTGCTTTTATTAGTTCTTGTTTTTATGCAAAACCAAATTTTCAGACGCTAAGTTAGGTGTAGTTCAAAGTATATAGCAGGATGAATTCCTAAAAATGTAATTAAGCGATTTAGACCTCGACAGCTGACAGGTAACCGTTTCCTTACTGAATTCGTCGATTTCCAAGAACGGGAGATTGATTTTTGACAATATTAGCACTTGTGAGGCAGGCACTGGAACAGATAACGAGTATATATGGAGAAGCATTGGCATTCTTATGATGGATAATGTGTGTAACGTTACGTTATGTAACTAAGTGAGAGGAAAGTGGACAACGCTTGCTACAAGAAAAGCTAAACTTGTATTTTTAGTGCGAACATCTCGACGATGAATAAAAATTGATGGTCGAAAATAGTACGAATTATTGTTGTCAGAGAGAAATGATTGGAGATGCCCACCTAGACGCTGGTTTGAAGGCGTTCGTTATGCTATGACCACAAAAAGACTCCAGGTAGGGAACTGGCATGCGAGCATGCAGTAGTGGTTGAAAGTCGAGAAACAGCCGTAGACCATTCGTACTTATGCATGCGCCATGTTATTAAAATACACAAGAGTAAGAGCCTAGCAGTCCATAATTTCTGAATTTGAGTAAAACAACCATAGAGAACAACTTGTTTACCTACATCGTTTCCGTAAGTTTTCTTAATAGCATTTCATACGAATCGTTGACATCCGCTTAAATTGAAGTGTATACTTAGACTGGAGGAAACCAAGCTGTTTTTAGAACTTCTCAGTACCACAGTGTTGCAGGTGTTGCCATATGTACTTACAACAAAACCATCCATTTCTGTCCTCCAGATACTGCTGCCGTTCGCGTGTTCGGTAGCTGCGTGTGCACAAAAACCACTAGTACGACGGGAGGAGTTCAGCCCATCTATAGACTGATTTAGTTAAGTTAGCTTTGCGTGGATAGCACCAGCTACGTCAAGCTGTACTGTGCCTGAGAGGAAAAAAAACTGTTGTACGATTTAATATGTTCGTATAAAAAATTACACCAAATAAAAACATTGGTATTAACTGTTTCCTGGTTTTGGCGACAACAAATAGCTCGATTTTGACTTTAAAACAATTCTGTCTGGAATTAACCGTTGAATAGATGTGAGAGTTCAGGTGTTACAAAAGAATAGTTGTTTGGCAAATTACTTATTTGATGCAAAGAGCAGACATTTTTGTTACGCAATGCAAGGTGCAAGGAAATTACACTAGCATTTTATGCATAATTTTCTGTGGTTGTTACCAAGATCGGCAGCACAATGAGTGACACTAGGCTTCCATTCGGGAGGAGCGCGGTTCAGGTCTCCGTACAGTCATCTTGATACGTATTTGTCTTCTTTAAGTCATTTCAAATAACTCTGACCACTATGCGACTTAACTTCTGAGGTCATCAGTCGCCTAACTAACCTAAGGACATCACACACATCCATGCCCGAGGCAGGATTCGAACCTGCGACCGTAGCGGTCGATCGGCTCCAGAATGTAGCGCCTAGAACTGCATGGCCACTCCGGCCGGCTAAGTCATTTCAGGCGAATGCCGTGGCAGTTTGATAAGACAGCCACTGGACTTCTGTTTCAAGTGTACTAGTTCTTCGTCGTTGATGACATTATCGAGAAGCTAAGCTCTGGTCGTATTTACTTTCTTTTAATGTTAGAAAAAAGCTGTTCAGGTAGTTGCTAACCAAACTCAACAAGTCGAAATTGAGTAAATGTGCCTGTGGGGTCACACCCTTCAACATAATGTTGTATAGTTTCGAGACATAATTAGAGCAAGAAAATAAGTCCATTATCCTAAAAAATCAGTGCAGTGTTGTTTGTGGTATTCTTGCTTTTCGAACGTTATTATCTTTCATTTCAGATGTGACATATTGGTGGGCCGATGGGTACAAGTTCTCTTCTTGCCAGAGAAAATGTGCTGCGTAATTGTGTCGAGGTTGTTGTCTTCGGTCCAAAGACGGGTTTGATGCACTCCACGCAAGTCTATCCCGTGCATGCCTCTTCATGTCTGCATGACTACTGCAGCACTCATCCATTTGAACTTGCATGCAGTATTCAAGCCTTGGTCTCCATCTAAAATATTTTTCTCCTTACACTTCCTTCACTATCCAAATTGACGATTTCTTGATGATACGCTGTGTGTCCTACCTAGCAATCCCTTCACTTAAGTCAAGTTAAACCAAAACTTTATTTCTCCCACTTCGGGTTTAAGTACCTCCTCATTGGTTTTTTGATCTACCCATCCAATCTTAATCGTTCATCAGCATTACCACATTTCTAAAGCTGCTGCTGTTTCCTTGCCTGAACTGTTTTTCGTCTACATTTCACTTCTATACAAGGCCGGACTCCACACATATACCTTCAGAACTTCATTTTATATTGCTCGTTAACATATCTCTCTTTTTGAGGAACGCATTTGCGTCTGCATTTTATATCATTTCTATTTCAGCTGTCGTCATTTATTTTGCTACCCATATAGCAAAACTCTTCTACTACTTTTAGTGTATCATTTCCTAATCTTATTCCCTCAGTTTCGCTTGATTTCATTCGACTGTATTCCGTTACCCTTGTTTCAATTTTGTTGATATTCGTCTTATAACCTTTTTCAAGACACTATCTACTCCGCACAGCTGATCTTCCAAGGCTTTTTCCGTTTCTGACAGAATTAGAAACTCAAAGTTTCAAGTCCTTCGAATTAAACTGTAACTTTCTTTCCAAATTTCTTCGTACATCCCTTTTGCATCTTGCTCAGTGTACGTCGGGGATAGGCTACAACCCTGTCTCACTCCCCCCTCAACTACTGATTTCCGTTGACTACTACAACTGCAGTCTCGTTCCTGTAAATTTTGTAGATAACATATTCCTCTCAGTATTTTATCCCTTGTATCTTCAGAATTTCAAAGAGTGTATTCCAGTCATCACTGTCAAAAGCTTTCTCCAAATCAACGTAGGATCGCTTTTGTCAGCCTGTCTTCTAAGATGCGTAGCGTATTCCAATGTTTCTTTGGAACTCAAACTGATCTTTACCGAGGTTGTCTTCTACTAGTTTTTCCATTATTCTCTAAGTTATTCGTGTTTGAGTATATTGAACAATAAACAAAATATCGCACAGTTTTATACGTTTGTTGATAGAGGGAGCGGGATTGTTTTGTCCAAGCTGATTAATGGAGACTACAGGTTGACTGTGCTGATTAGGGATGGATTGCTGATGCGATTGAGGCGCGAACTGAGCAGGACACTCTGGTGACTTTTGCAGCCTGAAGCTCTTATAGACTACTTCTGTTCGTCCTCAAAGCCTTGTGGCGGCGCGCGTGCTCAACGACCTCGGTCTGTTCTGCTGACGCCTGCATCCTTGGACTTCACCTGAACAAGCACCTGCGCTTGTTTCGGAATGCTTTGTATCACACCGAGTGCGCATTAGGTGACGCTTAACGATAGCACTCGTATCTTTAAATGCTTCCAACTCGCTAATTCCCGCATGTTTTTCTGTAGCCACACAAAGAACCAATTAATAATTCAAAAAACACCTTGTTTTGGAAATTTATTTCTTCCCCCCCTCCCCCTTTCTCGCATCCTTAGTAAAGTGATTATCGGTTTCAGTTGCATTTTTATGCGGACTTGGGCAGCTATTCTGTTATGCAGTGTTTATCGGCTATCATCTAGAATACGTAACATACCTACGCGCCTTAACTCTTCAACAGTAAACCTTCTTGTTCGTCATTCTTGTGGTCTTCAGACATTCCCAGGTATCACGGCGTTCACTTGAATTAGCAGCCCAGTTCGTGGCGCATTCTGATCATGATGTCCGGTGCAATGGATTTAAGAGTCTCAAAGACGAAATGTTGTGTTTCGAAAGCGTGATACAGTTTTTGGCAGATGTTACAAAGTGATACTGTTTTATTTGTGGTAGCACAGGAAGCAATTGCTCGTAAAGGTGCCAATGCTCCCTGAAGAGTTTATCACCAGTTACGGACATCTAATGGGAAAGGACTGCGCGCAGCGCCGGCCTAGGTGACCGAGCGGTTCTAAGCGCTTCAGCCCGGAACCGCGCGACTGCTACGGTCGCAGGTTCGAATCCTGCCTCGGGCATCGATGTGTGTGATGTCCTTAGGTTAGTTAGGTTTAAGTAGTTCTAAGCTCTAGGGGACTGATGACCACAGATGTTAAGTCCCATAGTGTTCAGAGCCATTTGAACCATTTGAACAGCGCGCAGCATCGTGCAACTTATGTGCGTTCTCTGGTGGCATCCGTTTGTGTAGATCAGAGACAAATGATAAAACTTCCTGTAACAGTACCATACTGTCATTCACAATCCACAGTAATAATTAAGTTTTGAGAGTAAAGTCTGGAAACGCGTGCTAGTTCGATTTTGGAAACAGAATTCGAGTATTGGACAAACTATACTGTAGCAGATGTCCAATATTTATGTGATCCGTTGGTGCCTTCGCTCTTTCTGCCCTGTCCATTGACGCCGTCTTAATTCTCGCCTGACAGATTGTCTGTCTGTCTGTCTGTCTGTTTTCTTGAGACGCCCGCACACTTTTGACACGCTTGTTTGACACACACAGTCTCCCTGTTCTCTCCCCAGAACGAAAACAACCCGTCGTTCTGCTCTGATTTAGCCACCCACTAGTGTCGTTGGACGACTGGGGTACTACTCCGAATTCACGGCTGAGCACATTTTGAGCTGTGTGCCTCGAAAATATCAGTACACAAGAAACTTTCTCCTCTGAAATTCTCGTATTACGTACTGGTTCCAAGGTTCGGTACACCATGGAAAACGTCTTCCAGCAATCAACATTTTATGAAAGTACCGGTAAAGCTCTTTATACGCGATAATTACGTTCCGCTGAATTGCCGCGTATAGTGAAGTCGTGTAAATCGTGAGTCATTTTATATGTAAAATATAGGGCTAGGTTCGCCTTTACTCACATATTAAGTTTAAAATAGAGTTTCTTAGTATTTTACCAACAATAACCATCATCATATTTGTGAAACACATTTTATGTAAAATTTAGACACCTAAAAATTTAACACTGATGGCCGAGTGCACCAATCTCAATTAACAGTTAACCGCGGTTAAGTCGATATATAATCCTGTTCAGTGCAGTATTCTGGTGCACCAACATCGATCTAAGTTAAACGAGGGAATCGACCGCGGTTATAATTAACCGGGGCTCTTTCCCGGTTTTCTCGACATAACCACGGTTTTAGAAGCATACGCTATTAAGATGGCGGCGCGTTTTGATGTTATGGATGGCATTGAGGAAGATTTGTTATACCTTGACTATTTAAATCGTGACCGAAATCCTGTTGGAGTGATTGTGGAAAGGGGAAACCCTTTTGAAGATTATGGTGACAGGAAGTTTGAAGAGAGATTTCGTCTGTCAAAAGAAACAGTGTGGTGGTTATTAAATCAAATTAATGATAGGTTAGAATTTCCTACTGATCGGAATAACCCTGCTTCTCCGATAAACAGACTTTCGATTACTTTAAGGGCATATGCAACAGGTGCATTCAACATTCTTATTGGGGACAACAGTAATATACATCGTACAATAACACAACGAATCATCAGTGATGTATCAGGCATCATAGCATCACTGTCTCCGCGCTTTATAAAATTTCCAACAAGAGAAGAAGTGCGCTCTGTGATGTATGGTTTTAGTCAATTGGACCGATTTCCTGGCGTTCTTGGTACCTTGGATTGTACCCATATAAGAATTCAGTCTCCTGGAGGACATAATGCTGAACTTTCCCGCAATAGGAAATCATATTTTTCCTTTAACTGTCAAACCATTAGTGATCACAATTTGTTAATAAGAGATATTGTCGCTCGATGGCCGGGCTCTGTGCACGACAGTACCATATTTCTCAACTGCGCTCGCAGAGCTCAATTTGAAAACGGAGAAATACCACAAGGTCACTTATTGGGAGATAGTGGTTATGCATGTAAATCCTACTTGTTAACTCCACTTCTAATTCCGCAAAATGAAGCAGAGCATCGGTATAACAGGTCTCATATTAAAACTAGAAAAACTGTTGAGAGAAAATACGACATGTGGAAGAGAAGATTTCCCATATTATCTGTAGGAATAAGATGTAATCCACAGGAAGCAATGTCAATCATTGTGGGTACAGCTGTCTTGCATAATATTGCGAGGAGTGCAAGCAGTGATGAACCACCAGAAGATCCTGAAATTTCTCGACTTTTAAATCAGTTACGTGATGAGAGAGGCCCCAACATTGAAGACAACGAAGAAGTGCTACCTGGACAGCAGATGTATCGTGATGATACATTACCTGGAAGAACAGTTCGCCGTGCTATAATTATTGAACATTTCCGATAATCTAACATAAATTCAGACAATGTTCGTAATGAAAAATTATGATTATAGTTATAGGATTTCGCCGTATTTTCAATTTTTCAGATTATTTCAGCATGTAATCTATTTTGTTTCTGCTGTCTAGCGAACATAAAAGTACTCACTGAACTGGGTGTGTGATGCGAAATTTGAGGTTTTGTTGTGCCAGGGACAGGATGTGCTGCCTACAGACAATTACCCAGCTGCTGCTTTTCTGAGATATTTTTTTAGTGTGGAACTGTTGCTAATTCATTATTAAAGATATATTTCTTGCATCACATTGGTTGTGAAAGCAATGCAGTACTCTGTTATTTATATACATGTTCAGTTTCTGGGTATGTACTTAAATTTGAGAACAAATGACTCCATTACATTTAGACAGTGTGAGAGCAAAAGCAAGTGGAATAAAATATCCATTATATTTCTGTATTATGTTCACTATAGATCCTAAACATCTCTTAAATTTTCTACTGTAAGAACAAATATGTGAATGTCCAACAGTTTTGCAATATTAAAAGAGCACATTCTTTATTATTAGAACCTTACAGTTTAGAGATTATTTTACTGCACTTCTCCTCATTAGTAATGCAGTCTTATCACCTAGATAAGCTTAAAATTGTGAATATGCAGTACTCACATGGGCACAAAATAATCATTTGTGTAATAACATAAAATGTCAGATTGGGAGTGTTTATTTGTTAAATTGTTTCCATATTAATCACTACTCTTTATTTACAATATGATTTTCTTAAACATAAGTGTGTGTGGCCATAAGGTTGTGCAAAGAATTGAATTACGTTGTTAATTCTAGTCAGTCATGCGTGTAGCAGCACTTTACACAGTATTATGCACAACTGTATGGCATAAAAAAAACATGAAATTGAAGACAAATTTGTGTTTAGAAATTGCCACCAATAACAAGTTCTCATTGCTACAAAAGGCAATGGAATGTTGTCAGCAATGTCTAATACTTAGGGGATCAGTGCAAAAGCAATAATTAGTTAAGGAGTGTGCTACTTCGGAAGATATGAAAGCAGAACTGTAATGCTGTGGGTTGACAGTACGAAGTGTCATACTTTAAGTTATTGCTGAGGGAAACTCCCTCCCTCACTCTGTCACTGATATTGATGCAGTTTTTTCACATATTTAATGCTCACCTGTAGAGAAGGGAATTCCTTGTCATTGCATAGTGCCACAGAAAAATGCCTCACTACAAATACAGTTGTGGCAGAAGTTGTGGGTTGCCATCACAAACATTAGCAGGTGCAGAATATTGCTAAGAAAGCCACACATGCTATGACTACTATAGCAGAAACCAGTGACCCATCATAGGAATGCATTTCTAAAAATATCTTTCTACAAATTTTGCTGTGGTAAAAGTTATGGGCTGACATTGTAAACATTAACAGGTGCAGAGTATTGCTAGAGAAGCCACACAATGCTAATCTCACTACTGTCCATATTAGCAATGCATTATTCAATAATGCCTCTCTACAAATACTGTTATGATAAATGTTACAGGTTTCCACCACACACATTACCAAGTGGTGTGTCTAGGAAAGCCACATATGCTATGCTTACTTTTTCGGAAAAGGGAACCCACCACAGCTATGTATTTCTCAACATGCCTCACTTCAAATTGTACTGTCATAAAAGATGTAGGTTCCCATTATAAACATTACCTGGTGCAGATTATTGCACGGAAAATGGCACACACAAAATTATGATTTGGAGCACTTTCCCTCATAATTTAATATGTTGGGATATTCTGGTACAAACAATGCAAAACATGATAGCATTGGGCCTCATGTATATAACTGTTACAGCACATATGTTCATTCCAAAGTTAGAGTAACAAGGATGCTTTATTACTATTATTTTGTTTCGTTAACAGTCTACCTCATTGTTAAGTCATTTAAATAGAAATTGGCACCTGACGCTATGGCTGCAGGCCTGCAACTGACATGTATCTTACTTGTGTAAACTGCAGTGTTGCTAATCTGTTTTTATATATGAGGTAATTCTAATTTTAAGTGATTGGATGAAACTTAGTCCAGACCAAATAAGCTGTAAGCAGATATTAGACAGACACCAACTAGGATAGAAGCAGTATCACTAACAGGATGAACACAGGGAAACAATTTGAACTGTGAGACAACTTTAATACATTAGACAAAATACAACATAGCACAAAAAATTAAAAAAAAAATCATTGTCACAGGAAAAAAAGGTCACGTGTCACTGGCATTTTTCTTCTTCCTGTACTTTAGTTTTTCTTTCAGGGCCAGAATCTTTAAATTTTTTATCCTCAGCTCCTTTTGGTGCTCTGCCTTCATCATGAGTAATTGGGCCTCCAGTAGTTCCACTCTCTTCTTGCACACATTGTCAATCACTGTTCCTGAACCTGATGGCCTTGGTTTTGCAGGCACCCTGCGATGATTCCATGTATTTTTTGGCGTGCAAATGTTTTTATTCGGTTGATCAGGAGACTGTGAAACAGATTGCAACTGGGTGACATCCGCCAGAACATTATTTGGTGTCTCTTTACTTAATAATACGACAGGTGTGTGGGAAGTGCTAGGTTGTGTGCACTTTGCTAACTCGACAACTGAAGCAGGTGGCGTATTCTCACTGCACTGCACTTCACTGCTCTCCATGTTGACAACATCCACAATCATGCTGAACTGTGCACTGGAATCATATGCATTTGTTAACGGTTTCATTGAGGAACCAACAATTTCTAATAGTTTAGCCCGATCATGGATCGTGGTTTTTTGGGTAGGCTTTCCCCCACCTGTTTTATACACTTCCACCTTTTCTTCTGCAAGGTCTTTTCGAAGTCTTCTTTTCATATTTTCATAACAGGTTTTCAGCCTGTCACAGGATCTTTTTGTCACACCTGAAATTAAACAAATGTAGTTTGTAGTACCATAAATTAATTCTTATATTATTTGCATTCATAAGTCCATTTTGCATTCTGAGGCTCTTAACTTACAACTGCAATCTAAGATCTGTATATGGCTTTTGTTTACATATCAGTTCATTAAAAAGAAAGTGGTATAGGCATATATGAAGAATACCGCACAAGGCTAAGTGAAAAACGTATGTTCACAATTTTCAACATAAAAGCTTCCGTTTGTCACATAATATTTAGTTAACAGTAGCACGGCATTGGATTTTAAATTTAAAACTAACAAAACAATTCCAACCGTAAATGTGCATAGTCCTATCACGTATTTCAGTGGTACGCCAATAACAGTTTTGAATTTCAAACTAAAAGCCAGTGTGTCCCATATCCTATGCATACGATGAACCTAGAAAAGTTATTTATTTATGAGTAAACTTACCAGGAGTAGAATTAAATTGCACCTCCAAATGGGAGGACTAGTGCAGCAGGGGATACAACCCGTTGGCTTTGAACAATGACGTCACAAGTCGCCAGAGAGCATGTATTACAGAGATGAAAGAGCTGAGGAGAATGTTGAGAAACAAAGGAATGCGAGAGAGATAAACATTGATCTTGTCAAAAGCATAAGTGTTTTTTGACTTTTAAAAAAAAAATCTCACGAGATAGAATAAACTGATCCTACTTTATTAAGCAGCTCCCTTCAGTACCTAATAAGTGTTTTTTGGCTTTTTTTAAAAAAATCTCACCAGATGGAATAAACTGATCCTACTTTATTAAGCAATAGTGTTTTTTTGGCTTTTTTAAAAAAAATTCACGAGATAGAATAAACTGATCCTACTTTATTAAGCAATAGTGTTTTTTTGGCTTTTAAAAAAAAATCTCACGAGATAGAATAAACTGATCCTACTTTATTAAGCAATATCTTGTCAAAAGCCGAGAAGCGATTGTTCTTAATGTTCTAGCTCCCTTCAGTACGTAATAAGTGTTTTTTGACTTTAAAAAAATCTCACGAGATAGAATAAACTGATCCTACTTTATTAAGCAGCTCCCTTCAGTACCTAATAAGTGTTTTTTGGCTTTTTTTTAAAAAAATCTCACCAGATGGAATAAACTGATCCTACTTTATTAAGCAATAGTGTTTTTTTGGCTTTTTTAAAAAAAATTCACGAGATAGAATAAACTGATCCTACTTTATTAAGCAATAGTGTTTTTTTGGCTTTTAAAAAAAAATCTCACGAGATAGAATAAACTGATCCTACTTTATTAAGCAATATCTTGTCAAAAGCCGAGAAGCGATTCTTCTAGTGTTGTAGCTGCCTTCAGTAGCTGATAAGTGTTTTTTGGCTTTTAAGAAAAAAAAATCTCACGAGATAGAATAAACTTATCCTACTTTATTAAGCAATCAGTAAAAAAACGAAATTGAAACATAACAGCAAAAGCTTATTAGAACACAGAACTGCTTTATTATCTATGCCTCGAAGTGAAGACATTAAGATCTATGACTAAGGAATGACGTCATTGTTCAAAGCCGACGGGTTGTATCCCCTGCTGCACTAGACTACATGGGACCACATTGCCTGTTTTTCTTTTAAGCTGCAGCCGTCGGTTTTCTTATTTTCAAGAACGGATGCATTTGCACCCACCAGTTCAAGAAGTACATCTATCTCGTACGTCGAGAAATTCGGTGTTCTTGTTTTATTCTCCGTTATTCTCCAAAAAAAGAAACCAACAGATCAGAAATAGGTACCGAGGTACGTACACACACTTCTGCTTGTCGACGGAATAAACAGCAAAGATAGAACGTGGCACCAGAGATTATCTGTGCAACTTCTTGTTTACTAACATCTTTGCGTTGCCAGGGCACGTTCCATTGCAATGTAGAGAGTTTACCGCGGTCAAATGCACAGTTGGCTGACGACGGTTTGCTGACCAGCGATTAACGTTGGTGCACTACAGAAACATTTTAAACGCGATTTACTTTTAACCATGATCGCGGGACCTTGGTTATCATGCTTTTTGACCGGGGTTGGTGCACTCGGCCATTAGCTTTACCTTGAATAGCAGGTCCAGAGAGAGGCGTGTGCTATTGGTTGTGGAGCTCAGTCGAATATCTTAGCAATTCTTTCCATCGCCTCCGAGCGAGATTTGGTCACTCAATTCACATTTAAGTCAGTTGAACAATGATCAGTTTCTCGCATTGTCACGATCAGTTCTCACATTGGATTCGCGAAGTTCCAAAGCACGCCGAATGTCAACAATACGATCGCCATTCTCATAGCGATTCAAAACTTCAGTCCTTATTTCTAATGAATATGACCTTCGTACGTGCTTTTTTCCCTGGACAGACACGCTTTCTTCCCATTTACCCGGCACGTTAAACGCGGACCCTGTCACATGCAGTTTCAAAACTCCACTAGCCTCAACTGCCGATTCGCGTTAACGCTGTTTCCGTGTACTGGTGACAGATAGCAGCAGTGGAGTTAAAACCAAAATCTCGTTAACGCGAAACCGCGGATAACGAATCGACGTACAACGAGGTCTAACTGTAATCAATGTCTTATGTGTATCAGAAAAACAACCTCTCGACTAAAGTGTAAGATAACCATCTTTGAATTGTTACAAAGATAGACTTTCCTCGCCGTGACGTGGTGGAAACAAATTTCGCTGCCTTGCACTGTTTGTGGATTAGCAGAGGTGCGGAATCGCGTTAGCCGGGCCACGGCGTTTAATCCTACGGGCCAGGCGTCGCCTTGCTAAGATTCTCAGATTCGCAGATTTAGCACTGAGTGGGCCAGTGGAGAGCCACGGTGAGGCGGAGGCCGCTCGCCTGGCAGTTGGTGCCGACTGTGTCCTGTGGGGACGCGACGGCTCGCTTCCTAATCTAATTAGCGGCGCAAGGTGGCGGGAAGCTTCCCACTGCTCGTTAAACCGCCCGGCCTCGGGTTCTTGTGTGCAAACCCTCATTGACAAATTGCGACAGCGCACCATGTGCACTGCCTCGCTCTAATTGGATGTCCCTCCGTAATGGACTTCTTTATTGCCATTAACCTGCCAGATGGACTAAACTAGTACGAAATTCTCTGCGTGTACTGTGGTGCTAGCTCAGCTGCGTCGCATCATTAACACTTAACTATAGTGGTGAAAAATACGTACGCTTCTGTAGTCGTGGGTCCATTGGACTCCTGTATTATGAAATGATCATAAAAGCAAATTATAGGAATTTTTCCAGGATATTTAAATTAAAATTAATATTTTAATTCATAAATAATACACATTTAACAAAGTAACAATAGGAACTTACAATTTTATATATAAATGATACTTACAAAATCAGTCGTTTTTAAAGGCAGAAGATATGTGACTTACAAGAATCTAAACAAATTACGAAATAAACAAGTTTTCGCAGCCAGTATTTTGTCCCCTAATTAATAAGAGCGTGTTGTATCAGTATATATATTTATAAAAAGACTGACACTTGCCTAATTAGAGGCATGAATTGCATGCGATATTTCCACAAGTGTTGCATATGGCCGTGCGGTTCTAGGCGCTTCAGTCTGGAACCGCGTGACCGCTACGGTCGCAGGTTCGAATCCTGCCTCGGGCATGGATGTGTGTGATGTCCTTAGGTTAGTTAGGTTTAAGTAGTTCTAAGTTCTAGGGGACTGATGACCACAGATGTTAAGTCACATAGTGCTCAGAGCTTTTTTTTTTTTCTCCATATGGGCTGCTTACACTTAGTGCAGAAGTGGGCAGTCTTTGCTCTCTCTCTCTCTCCAGGAAAACAGAATGAGCGTCGCTTCTTTTTGTTCCTGTACAATTTTAGGGTCTCCCCAGAAGTCCCCACCCCTGCCAATGGAATTGAGAGAGCTGCTGCAATGCTCATCGGAGTTTCGCGGGCAGTTTCTGGTTGTAGCATCTCAATTTCGTATGTGGTTCACATGAAGAATTACCAAGGCCTTTGAAGAACATAATACATGTCATTTTAGAACCTCTTTCATGACTCTGTTGGATGATGTAAGCATTCAATGCACTCACGTCCAACAATCGTGCCCTAGGGCAACGACGTGTCCTGCGACTGCTTGCATATACTGAACACATCTGACTTTCGCAGTCAAATATTTCATGGCTTGTGTCATGTTCACTATCTATAACGTCGTCCTCGTCATTATCCTCGTCATTATCTGAAGGTGTTTCAACATTACAAGCAGATAAGAAGTTTTCATTAATTTCTTCATCACTTCTTACTAATTCTTCGTTCAGTCACCTTTCTATTACGTCTTCCTCATTAGCACATACACGTTTACAATTTGCCACCGCGATAAACTGAAACAATAAACAAAAATAAAAAGATTAAAAAAAATAGAAAAAAAGTTACATATCAGTAGTCGTGGGGTGCATCGGACCCGTGAAAAAGCCGGTACGTGTCACAGGAATAGCAAGCTAAACGCGTTCGTCTCACAATATGCGCTCCGGCGAACTGAAGTGTGGGGAACTGTGTCGACCGACGCGGAATTTACCGGACTTCGGAAATTCAACCTGAGTCCATTGGACACACGACTATACTTAAGGGTCAAGTCCCAAGTGTGGCGAAATAGGTTTCCGAAGACCACTGATTGATTGAACACTTGCGGAGAGGGAAACAAAATCATTCGCGCCAACTTTCGTTTTTTAACCTGTGGAAAACACCTCTCATGCTCTCTTATTACGAAGTGTCTTCTCCGTTTTGGGAATCAACAGGGCTTTTGCAAGCAACGGTCATGTGAAACCCAGCTCACTCTGTTTTTTTCCCTAGGGTCAGATGTCAATAGAGTCCCTCACTGTCGTCCAATGAGCACAATAGAAATGTATGGAATACTACCCCGGCTTTGTAACTGAACTGACTAGTTACTACCAAATAGAACGCAGGAGGTCATTTTTAATGGAGATGAATCTTCAGACGTGAAAGAAACATCGCGCATAGCCCCAAGAGAGTATTACAGGCTTATTACTGTACGATTACACAACTGGCGAACAAACATTGGAAGCAGTCACATCCATTAAACACCTGGGAGTATGCTTGCATGCGTAGGAAGCAAGCGCTGTCGCACAGAAGTGATCATGCGTCCTTTGCAGAACTGACAAAGCTGCCCCCCCTCCCCCTAAACTATTTTTCTGCTTTTTTTTTTTTTTTTTTTAAATACATATAGTTAGGAAATTGTGTAAGGTAGGTATAATAAAAATTAAGCGATATTGAAAACTTTTACTTAAATGAGCTATATAACCTACAAACATGACATAGCAAACTGCGTATCGTTGTAGTAAATAAATTAAAAATTGTATTAACTTTTCTAAAAATTATTGAAAGTAAAATAAAATCTAAGTCTCTTTTTTTTGACAGCTATTGTGCTAAAAGTATGATGTATAATAAACAACAGATTTGCTCCTCATACATTAGTAATGTGCAGAAATTATTACTTCTAAGTAAAAGAAAAGATCCATAATTAAGTACTCAGAACAATTCTTTTTCTAGAACTGAGTTTTTAATATAATTTTACTGTTCCTTGCTTGGAGCAAAGTAAACTCATTTATTATGGCACTGAAGTCAAATTTAGCAGCTGTGCCGTACTCTGTCGACAAGATAACCGAGTTTGATCGTCTGCTTCACCTGTACTCGACCGTAAGTAGTTAATTCATTGAAACTGCGTTGGCAAGATGATGCAATCACTGGAACTGCCATCAACATCCTCAAAGTTATTTCGGTGTTCGGGTAATCATCTTGAAACCCAGGACTGTTTCAGCCGTATCCGTGTTCCTGCTATCTTATCACCAAATTTTGGTGTATATTTTGCAAAATAAGATACAGAGCTCTCATTTCAGGCGTCCCCGAGTTCAAATGCTGTGTTACATGTGAGTTATGTTTGCCATTTTATTTAGTGTTTTATCAACTACTTTGAAGCACTCTAGTTTAAAGTTTCACTCCTTCCCTTGGTTGGTAGAAATCGGAAAAACTCGGAAGCCTTCGGTCAGATAGCATACATACTTGCTTGAGCACCGCTCACCAACCTTTGTTATTCTACAATACCGCAGCCAGTAATCCGTTGTTGAACATGAGCTAACTGTATCAACCAAGCGCTGTGTTGACACACAACCCCTGTGACTTGTGTTCGGTAATAGTCATTCTTCGTGACGCCGCTTCGACGAAATGATACTGTGACAGCAGCGTGCGCTTACGGTCTTGGGCCGAGAGAACGGCTTATTCTCGCAGGCAGGAAACTAGCGGTAGCAGAACTCGCGTACATCTTCCAGGTAATTCTTAAGCCGTATTTTCTTTTTTTTGTCTGTTTTTTGCGCCCTTTCTTTACCTGCCCCCTTGGCGGCGGCCTATCTCGCCTTGGTCTCGGTACTGCCCAAGTACGGAACAATTTAATGAGTAAGGACACACAAAACTAAGAGTAGTAAAAACGCCATACTGAGATCCATTGGAAGAATCCGCAGGAAGTGTCCACCCACGGAAGAGGCAGCTTACAGAACCTTCGTTCGACATGTAGGTGAATATTAAATGTCACACTGGGGCGCTCACCAGCAATGGTTGGTAGAAGTATACAGAAGATCCAAAGAAGAGCAGCGCCTTTCCTGACAGGTTCGTTTAGTAAGCGGCAAAGCTTCACAGAGATTCTCAGCGAACTCCATTGGCTGGCGCTGCAAGGAAAGCGTACATTGCCGGAGAGTCAACCAGTTTGTTTCCCCCTGCGTATATCACACGAAAATACCATGAAGGTAAAAGTGGAGAGATTCGAGCTCACGCAACAGTCGGTCTTCATACACATCATTCGCGGCTGTAATAGGAAATGGGAAACATGACCGTATTAAACAAATTACCGTCCGCCATTCATCATAAGTTGGCTTGCGGGATGTAGATATAGGAACACTTCGTCTTAGACGAAAAATTCTTGTTATATTACTGTGTTCAAATTCAGGGTGGTGATTCTTCTGGAAAACTTGTAATTCACGTGAAATTACATTTTACTTGGAAAAATCAGGGTTCCCTCAGGGAATTTCAGGAATTTTATAAAATGTCAGGTAATTCTGTGTTTTTAACGTAGCATTGTAATTTAATTTTATTGAGTATTACAAATCACAAGTTTTAAAATACGTAATATTTCAAAGTTTGTTAATTATATGAATATTATTCCACGTAAATTATCTATGTTTAAAAATTGCGGCCGAGCTAGTACTTACGGCTAGTATATCTAATTCGAGAGGAAGGAAAGTAGTTACTGTGAAATGCTCAAACCCCCCTTCCCCTCCTCACGTTTAATTACCATGAACACTCTCTCTCTCTCTCTCTCTCTCTCTCTCTCTCTCTCTCTCTCTCTCTCTCTCTGCGCCCCTTCAGTTTTGACTAACCAACATGAAATTTTGGTCTCACGGGGCCAAGGTTGGTACCTACCAGTCGGTCACGCCACCTGAGGCCAGAGTGTTACCACATTATTTATTCTTTCGCTGAACGATGGAATATAGTATAGAAAGTACAAAGCATTTCTTCATTTAGCAGACTGGACATCTGAACTTAAACTGTGAAATTTTGTTCATACCATATTGCCTTCCTCACCAACGACTAACCACAACCCTTACACCATCTCCGTTTTCTGCTTCCCTGGTACAGGGAGTGAAATGCTACCGAAAAGGACCCGTAGAAGTACTGTTTGGCACGATCGCACTAAATGCAGTATATATTTGCAGTAAACACGGAAATAAAAACATGTCATTTACCTACAGGAAATCATCAGTGTTGGAACAGCTAACAGATGTCGGTGTTAATTATGCTTATATTCCGACAGAAGCACAACAGAAAAGGTTTCACCGTTGAAAGACGTAGGTAAGGAGAGAAAACGGAGATGGTGTAAGGGCTGTGAGGTGGTTAGTCGTTAGTGAGGAAGACAATATGGCATGAACAAAATTTCACATTTTAAGTTCAGATGTCCAGTCTGCTGTGATTAGAAAGATGACACAGCTCAAAATATGTAGCTTATTTGTGCAAAGCGCTGTCGCCAACGGCCATCATATTGTGATGCTTATCACAAATCGCACTATATACACTTGTTCATGTGATGTTGCAGCAGCATTTTGGAATTCGCAACTGCGTTGCAACATTTGCCGTTTTCGGTTCCGACATATAAATAAATAAATAAGAAGTCGCAGTGTTAGACATTGCCTGATTTTTTTTTTCTGCCTGTGGACTACAATGTTCGTACGTATTATGTATTCACTCTATAGTTTTGACTCATTAATCTCATCTGCTTACATTGTAGATAAAGAACTGCCAAGTACCTCCATTAAGTATCCCGCATAATAAAATGTGTTGACGATCCTATCCGGTTAAGATTTAAATGTATGTCTTAAATTTAATACGTGACAGTCAGAGGCTCTGGAATCAATAAAAAAAGACGCAACATTTACCGCAGTGTGCATTAATTTAAAGTGCATCGTTTATGACGACGACGACAGAATTGGGCGAAGAATGTCGGAACGAAGTCTTTTTTTCCCCTGAAAATCTGGAGGAAGGAGGATCACTGTGTATAGTGTAGAAGAATTTTCATTTACGTTTTAAGCGGTCACATGAATGTAACGAGAATACCAAGTATGATGAGACGAGAATAACAAATAATCGTTGCCCGTCACCAGAATTAAAAAACGGTGATTATTAACACTCAAGGCTGCATTCAAGAAATAGAGCTGTAAGGTAAACTTAAGCGGCGAATGTTTTTCGATTTCCTTCGTCATAATATTCGGCCCTTTCCTAGCCGTATTGTAAAACAGGCAATATTTTGTGATGAAAAAAGTTCCTCTCCAAGTTCGATGAAAATTGGATAGGACGGTAAGCATTCAGCATGTGAGGCTCTTTACGGGATTTTACTAGAGGGACAGTAATTTGTTTCGTCTACTCTTGTGGATTTCGCTTTCTGCTTATGTCGCGTTTAAAATCTGCTGCAAGGCATTGTTTTATTTTTTCGCAGTTTCTCTCACAGTTGCATTCAAACATTTTTTATTTTTGGCGACTAGTTTCGGACTACAGTATTCTTTCACAAACCATAGCTCCTCGTTTTGTTGGAACTGCATCAAGAACGCATTCTTTGTTGCTCTCAGTAATTCGTAGGGTAATATATATTTTGATAAAATTCAGGCGCTGTGTTAGCAGAATAAGTGAAACATACTCTAATTATTGGATTATAAATCGTTTAGTAAATAGTACTTCGGCAGTGCTATTTTCAAAATGTTACAGTTTGTTTGCTTCTGCCCAGTAACTTGGAGGTTTTGGCGATAGAAATTTATTGTTGAATTTTCTTATTATTGACTGGCGAGAGAGAAGAGTGTTTCATGTAATCAGAAATTTTACTAGTAACATTTCTTTGAAATTGGAAGCATTGTTTGGCCTTCGCATCCTCCTCCTTAAAGCTATAAAAAAATAAAGAAAGGCTCATACTGTGGTGCTTGTACAGTAAGCGTTTTAATTTACGTTTAACGACACTTCGAGTTACACCAAGACAGACCCGGTTGGGCATTTCGGGTTTTTCATCACATTTTCTGAAAGATGGAAGCCGACGCCGCTGACTTAAATCATGTTAACAAGTTTACTGTTTATATTATGGCACCGTCATGGCATGTAGAGTGTGTTACAGTTCATCTTAATAATCCATTGCTATTAAACCCAGTACTGTCACACATATACCCACTGCATTCTGCCAGCTCCTCCTAGAAATGGAAACCGGTGTTATTTAACACGAGCGGCGAAGGAGTGGGTGCCTATATTTATTCGTTAGTGATTTTTCTCTGTATTCAAACGTCACCGTATTCGGAATACCACGAAATCATTCAGTAGAATCGTAACAACTAAAATCAGTACTTACGTGGATGCAATATGGCGTAGAATAGAAAATATCTTGCTGCAGATTTAAAAAATGTGTTGGAAAAAAGTGAATTCTCTCTCTCTCTCTCTCTCTCTCTCTCTCTCTCTCTCATATATATATAACAAAATGTACCAGCGGATTATATTGCAGAATACTGGCTCGTGGCCAATTTTGTTACTGTTCCCTCAAAAAGCTCCTGTGAAGTAATTGGGGTCTTTGGAACGACTAGATTTAAAATTGAAGTATGCATCCCGTACGAGAGATAACGAAGAAAATATGATCTTAACAGAGGTCGGGTTCCGAAATCGTCTGAGTATCAGAGAAACGTTGGTGCCCTTTGTAAACAGCGGTGCAGATATATCTTCTCTGGCCTCGTTCACCGTTGGCGCTAAGTAATCTTTAAAAAATTACGTAGTGCGCATCCATCAGATTACCAAGATTATTGAGCTAACCCTCGGTAATATCCCAAACAAGGATGACTCTGTGCTACAAAAAAATTCTGTATGTGATCTACAGACGTTGACTCGCTTGTTTCCAGCAGCAGCTGAAGAGTTTGGACAGAAGTTGGCACACACAACGCCCAACATCTTAGTTCACCTACTGCTTCAGTGTAAGAAACAACTAACAGAAAGCACTTAATAGCTTTGGTGCATTCCACCTGATGATCGAAACCAACACTTGGAAATTTAATGTTGGACCATTAAAACCAGTGCCTTGTTAATTACAACGTGAAAAAGAGACGTGGCCATGACTTGGGTGAAAAAGTTACGTGAAACTCAGAGTAACACATTTCTTCCATTTCTTCGGTCATTTCACCAGTTTACGAAGCCTTGCCTTCGGCATCTACTTCCGAAATGAAAACAAATATTGTGAGGATATTAAATATGTAATAGATCAGTCATGAATGAACTGAAACAGTTGTTAATACGATCCGTTCCCCGTCATGTTACTTGGCACAAACAAGGACAGAAGTTGCAGTAGTTGTCGAAAGGAAAGTTAGAGAATAAAAGAGAACCTGACAAGAAAACAAGTGTACCAGCTGAATCAGGAAACTATTCGAAAAACTTTACACACACACACACACACACACACACACACACACACACACACACACAGAGAGAGAGAGAGAGAGAGAGAGAGAGAGAGAGAGAGAGAGAGATACTGACAGAAATGTTAGGAACGGAAGACAGAGATTTTTGAAGACTGTAATAGATCTTGATGATCATGAGTTGTTTCCAGAAGTGTTTATGGCTCAAATGGCTCTGAGCACTATGGGACTTAACTTCTGAGGTCATCAGTCCCCTAGAACTTAGAACTACGTTAACCTAACTAACCTAAAGACAGCACACACATCCATGCCCGAGGCCGGTCGCGCGGTTCCAGACTGTAGCACCTAGAACCGCTCGGCCACGAAGTGTTTATAGACTCCAAAGAAATGCTCTTGTGAAAGAAAATCATTTGAGAATTTTTACTGTGTATGTGTGGTGGAACAGCAAGATACGGAAGCGTATAACTTCAGCAGGAAACTACAAATTGTTACAGCAAGTCTCTTGTCAAATCGCGACCGACGTAACTTGCAAACATTTGGCATGCAAAAGAGACCTTCAAAGTTTGTTTCAGATGTCCCGGAAAACGCGATGGATACTTATTTCAATAAGTGTCAGTTTTCACATTTGGATGAAACAGAACGTGTGCAGTCACCCACTCAGTGTTTGGTAGAAATCATGTAACTTCCGTGTGAAGTTGCTTTCTGTATTGTCAACGCCCGCTCGCTGGTGGCGACAGCGCACAGGGCTGTCGTCCCAGCGGACGCTCGTGTTACAGCGGCGTTGTGTTGTGCATGCTTGGCGCTACTCCCTTTGCGTTTGACGTAGCTTCAGTCGTTTGTTATGTCTGTTCCTTGGCGTTGTGTAGCAGTCATTCTTTGGCTTTGACTTCCACTGGTGTGTGTAACGGTGTTTGTCGCTTATGTCAGTGAAACATGAAATTATGACTTTGAAGAATTTTGCGTGGAGTTTGTTAGTGGCCTACAGGGATACAGGTAAGGTACCGCGTCACCCACTCATTTACGCTACGATCGCCCATTTACATATTTTTGAGGGTTGTGATAACTTAGTCTCTTAATAATCTATTCTCACAAGTACGTAAAAAGTCCTTACATTTCCCAATTTTAGGAGAGAGAAAATCGCTCACTGGACTCCCTTAGCAACCAACAAATCCTTTACGGAAATAAGCTCCCTCGCTACTAGAGGTTGTACATGTTTCCGATATGTTCAAGAAGGCAGCGTGACTTGTAGAGTCATAGGTTGGTAATGAGTGTTGCAAAAAATTTGAGGCACCAACTATAATGTGGAAAACTTGGTATGTTAAAGACTCCTGTGGATTAAAAATGGGCAAAATTAAGTTCGTATATTCTGTGTAATAAAATGCTTTGTGAATTCAGCGAAGATTATTCAAGAAGTACTGTATATTTGTGTCAAAACGTACGCTTTGCACCCGTTTCAAAACGGCGTATTTGAAAGGCATTACTTGAAATTTTCTGACCCATCACTACAGACATCAGCATTTGGCAGGAAATTCCTGTGTATAATAACTGATACATTTGAACGACTTCATAGTTTTCAGAATAAATTTTCACTCTGCAACGGAGTTTGTGCTGATATAAAACTTCCAGGCCGATGAAAAACGTGTTTGGAAGGTAACTGAGGTACTGACAGAAGTAAAACTATGAAGGCGGGTATTGAGTTGTTTGGATAGCTCAGTCTGTAAAGCACTTCCACACGAAAGGTTGAGGTCGTAGGTTAGTGCCTCGGTAAGGTTCATTGTTTCAATTTTTCCAGGAAGTTTCAAAACGTGGTTGTTGTAGGCATCCTCTTTTCTTGGATAGACTCTACATCTTACTTGGACATGCGCTCTATGTTGTGACGCTGTGTATTTGAATTAGTCGTTTACGTTGTTTGATTTATATTAAAGCTGGCGATAATGTTGATATTTCTACAGTGTGACAGATAGCATTACGGACAGCTAAACTATTGTAACTCATCCGAGAAACGGTTTGTTTGTGCAGCTAACATAGTTTTCAATTATCTTCAGATCTTCAGTGTAAATAGCAGAGGGGAATACAGGGCATATTACACGCATTTGAGCGTATTACGCCACGGAAAATCATAAGTCATGATGCTGACCTACGGCTATGAAGCGCAGAAGAAAGCATTGCTGACGTGCTGTTCCTCGCGGGTATCCACTAATTCTCCATAGTGTAACGTACTAGTTAGCGACTACCGCCCAACGCTAGAGCACGTAGACAATTGCATTGCTGAGCGACAGTATTGTAACAAACTAAAGCTTGTCGGTACATGGATTTCGCCGAAATATTGGTCGTTAAGAGAGGTGGATGATAAAGGAAGTACTGAGGTTCATACCAACTCAATTGAAAAGAGATGGAATACCTTATTGCCGGACTTAGAAGAGAACGAAGTCTCAAAGACTAGCAATGTTGTAAAGAGGCTCGAACTTTACTGCAAGTGTTTTTTGTTTCCTCAATGAAACTGTCTCGAAATCTGACAGAAAATCCAAAGATTTCGGTCCTATGTTAGTACATCAGCGGCAAAACACGCCATCTTCACTGCGTGATAGCATAGTGAAGTTAACGGTGATAGCAACACTCAAGTAAAACATGGTTTTCCGGAATTATTTCCCTAAAAGTAGATCCAGTAAATGCTTATTAATTGAAATCAAGCACAGTTGTCAATATGAATAACCTACAAGCCGGTATCTGCGGTGTATGGAAGCACCTTAGCCACTAAATAAAGGCGTCTTCAGAGTCCCGACTGTATACCAGTTGAATTCCTTTTGGAGTATAATGAAGTAAGAGTTGCATATTTAACAATAAATCCAACCGCTCGTTCGACGAAAGATCTGTACCGAAGGACTGGAAAGCTGCACAGTTCACACCAACTCATAAAGGAAATAGAAGTAATCAACTGAATTATACACCTGTGTCAGTAACTTTAATTTACAGTACCGGTTTGGAACATACAGTGTTCGAACACAATGAAATACCTCGAAGAAAACGATCCATTGACACCACCAGCGTGGGTTGAGAGAATATCCTTGTGAAACACACCTAGCTCAATATTCACACGAAGTAATGACTGCTATCTATAGGGCTCTCAAATTGATTCCATATTTTTAGATTTCCAGAAGGCTTTTGACACTGTTCCTCACAAGCGACTTCTAATCAAATTGCGTGCCAATGGAGTGTGGTCTTAATTGTGCGACTGGGTTCGTCAGAAAGATCGCCGTTCTCAGTAACTGAGTAGAAATCATGGAGTGAAATAGAAATGACATCTGGCATTAGCCAAGGAAGTGTTACGAGCCGTATGCTGTTTGTGATGTACACAAACGATTTGGGAGACCGTGTGAACAGACCTCTGTTTGTTGACGATGCTGTCGTTCACCGTCTAGTGAAGTTACCACAAGGGCCAATACGAACTACAAACTGATTTAGAGACTATATCTGAATGTTGCGAAAAGTGTCAGTTGACCTTGAACAATAAAATGACATCATCCACGGGCACTGCTAAAAATAATCCGTTACATTTCGTTTACACGATAAATAAAATATTAAGATCGTCTATTCAGCTAAATACCTAGGAATTACGGTTGTGAACAAGTTAAACTAGAACAATCATACAGAAAAGGTTATGGGGAAGGCAAACCAAAGACAAATTTATTGGCTGAACGCTTAGAAAATGTAACAGATCTATTAAAGAGACTGCCTACACTACGCTTGTCTGTCCTCTGCTACAGCAGTGCGTCGCGACACAGGATCCTTACCAGATAGTACTGACGGAAGACATCGAAGAAGTGGCAGATCGTGGGGGAGTGTGTGTCATGGATATGATAAGCGAGCGGGTACCAGTCATTGGAACAAAGACGTTTTTCGTTGCGTCCAAAACTTTTCACAGAATTTCAGCTACCAACTTTATCCCCCGAACGCGAAAACATTTTGTTGAACCCTCCAACATAGGAAAGAAATGACATTCTTAATAAAATAAATCAGAGCTTGCGCGGAAAGTTTCAAGTGTTCATTTATACCTACGTGCTATTCGAGATTAGAAAGATCGAGAAATAGGGTGAAAGCGGTTCAGAGAGCCCTCTTCCAAGCACTTGAATTGAATGACAGAGTAGTGGCGTGGATTTATATGTAGGGAGAGTCTTTTTTACCTTTCTCAGGAGCTATTGTCCGTCACAAAGACTGAAATCAATCGATGACTTATACAATGTGTGACTACGGTTTCGCATTCGCGAATAGCAGAGTTCAAACCACCATCCGACTATGCAGATTAAGGTTTCACCTGATATTCATAAATTACTTGAAGCGGATGTCAGTATGCTGGTTTATATAGGAAAACTTCCTGAAACTCCAAAGATATTGCTGTACCGCCATTGACATTTATGGGATGTTAAAAACTGAATTCTTCGCTGCAGCCGCCTCCTGCGTGTAGAGCCACCGAATTCTAGGCGCTTGCTAACGGCGATATACGCGCACGCTGTTTATATATCTCTGGTACAAGCCTTAATAGCTTAAACAGATTACAGCTAATCAGTTCCTGTTCAAAATATTTACGTCGCCCCTTGTGTGCCGCCATAAACAGACTTTCATCGTTGGCGAGAGGCGGCAGGCGTCTTCAGAAGGCGGGCCGAGCTGGACCGTTCCTCGTATCTGACGCTTGACCGCGGTCAGGCTCCCCATCACAGCACCCGGCCCGCATTGTGCCACATGTCACCTCCGCCCTCCTCATGGCGGGGGGAAGTATCTAAGTACGCAAGTGTTTCAGGTAATAGGCGATTGTTGGCATGTAGATTTCTTTGATTGGCGGCAGTAATTATATATTCAAGTACTCCGGCGTTTCTTTCCAGAAATTTGTTCATATACTCACTGCGATCTGTTACCTTTATTTAGGCCATGTTTTTATTACCTCATCCACTTGGGAATATTTATATACCTAAAGTGAATGTTATCCAGTTTTGGTGTCTCTTCTGATAACGCTCTCCCCCTAACATTACTCGAGTTGTATATTAAGAACTACGTATCTGATTCAATAAATTCCAATAAGTTCTTCATACGTAAGAAGTGTAACATCAAAACGCTTAATGTGGAGTAACTGAACGACCGATACCTGATGTCGCTTTGGTCCCATGACGTAACGTCTGACCTCACAGGCGTGCAACAGAAAGAAAGCGGAACACTGACTTTGTTTCTTTTCCGTCTGTATTAGTTTGTGGGGGTTCACTGGTTATGACCCCGTACGAGGGTTCAGGACGATCGAGCGGAGAGACGGTTTTGAGGGTGTGAGTCACGCCCAAGACATCCGTGAGACAGGATTAACATCCGTTTATTGCTGAGAGTTCTACAGCGATGTAGTCTCCTTCGCGCGGTCTGGTGGTAGCTGTGCTGCGCCCGCACAGCAGGACCGCGCCGAGTAGCGTCTCAGTGGCCAGTCGTGGAATCTGCTGTCGTAGCCCGTGGTGTTGCCCGCGGTCAGTTCCGTAGCCTCGAGCAGGCCGGCGTGTCCCCACAGACAAGAGTGACTGGGCGCCAGCCGATAGCTCAGCGCTCTCGCTGAGCGTAGTTGCGCGTAGGCTTCCACGCAGACATCTGCGTCCCAATGATGACGGACGTCATGACGGAGGTCCCAACAGCGACAGGAAGGACAACCTGCAGCACCAGGCGCCCTACTCCCAAGTCTAAGAGCTTGTAGTCGGACATAATAGTTCTTCACCCACGGAAGATCTGCCCGTCTCTCGTCTTCTGCAGTCAGTATTGTGTCCGACAGTCATGGCGTCTTTAAGAGTGATTGGCCAATTCTTCTTTGAAGGCACCGTAACTGGTGAGGTGTACCTTCATTTTCTGCAAACATCGATTTTACAAGCAATCCGCGAGGTGTTTGGAAATCAAAGATTTTACCTACAACAAGATGGCGCTGCGCCTCACTGCCATAGAGATGTTAGAGCGTACATGGATGAAAATCTACCTGGGCGATGGATAGATCGAAGAGCAACTCTCCAGAGCTTACACCTCTTGACTTCTACCCATAGGGGAAAATGAAGTTCATCAACAGAAACCAGCTATACTAAACGAACTACGAGAAACCATCGCGGCGCCCAGTGCGGCTATCACATCGTTAATACTAACAGCCGTAGTTCGACCAACAGTTCGACGGCATCGACGTTGTTTGACTCCTAATGGGATCACTTTGACACTAAATAACTTTCCACCCGTGCAAGAATTGTAACGGTACGTCATTTTGCTCTATTAATATTGACTATCAAAGAGTGTCCAATTTTTTTAGACTTCTGTGTATGTAGAGATTATTTTGTGTGACTCAGTGTCCTGGTGTGTGTGTGTGTGTGTGTGTTCCAATTAGATGTGACTTAGGCATCTGTCCTGGGAGGAGGGAAGGGGTGGGGGCTACAGTCCATCCCAGAACTACACCTGTTTCTTCTTAATCTCAAAAATAAATAAATCTTTGCAACATAGCTTTCAGAGTTGTCAATCTTGTTGGTCCTTAATAGATTTAGAAAACACCTTCGTTCGCTCTAGTAATTCAGGAGATGGCACAGTTATACATAATTTCGATTAGCTCAGCCTCTCCCCCACCCTCTCCCCTCCAACCCCAGACCAAAGTCATGAATTCTACACTAGTCTCCCTAGCCAGTTACCTAATCCGGAAAGGGCAACCTGCAGTTTAACGTGGAATCGGAAACCTGTTTCGCCAACGGTGAATCTGCATATCATTGAGATCTGATTGCTTGGTTAAAAATAAAAATCTGTAGTCAGGTGTGATTCGATCCCACAACCTTTTCGCTCTCAAGCATGCACTCTACTACTAGACGATGAAGCCTGATTTTGAGTCTGGTGTCGAAACAGACACCTACAATTTAACGTAGAATCCTATCTACTTTCCGCTTCTGGTGAATATCCAAATCATTGACACATGAAAACTAGGTTAAAAACCAGTAGAAAATCCGAGTCGAACGGGTTTTATCTTGCGCCCATTCGGTTTCCAGGCACTAGCTTCACCAGTAGACCGCCATGCCAGATTCGAATTTGGCTCAAACTGTGCTCTTTGGAGTTTTGGCAGTTGCACTATTAGCTGGTAATGGCACTGTTCTCACAGTAGGGGCGGACTTCATCATATAAATTATTATACATGAACTTTCTCGTGACAGTCTGAAACAGGATCAGAATCTCTACTGTACCTCCTGAGATTATCCCGACCATACAGACAGAAGGGAGCAGGCATTATCAGCCGTTCCTGAAGATGTGAAGAGGACAGGGTCTGCGCCTGCCTGCATGAAGCAGCTGGCGCAGCAGCTGTGGGTGACGACGCTGGCACACCCTGACCCCGACAGCGCAGTGTCGTCACGTGGCAGCGCTTTGTTTGTGGGCTGGAAGGACGGAGCATATTTACAGCCGGCCGCCGCTCCGCCTTCCTCCCAGATTTATGTCCGCCGCCAGATTGCGCGCTCTCATTCGTGGCCGCTCGCGGGCTGCACTTCCATACGTAGCCCGTAGTCTACGCGCGGCTTAACACTCTAATACCTGTGTTGCGCTTAGGAAATCATCCAGTGGAGACAACGTATACAAATTTTAGGAAACAATTCTCGCAAATTCTGCTTTATACAATGACTGAGAAAATAGCAACATCCAAAACTATCGTATAGTAATGAAATCTCGGGAATACATTTGTGTAGGCAACACACTTAAACGCTTAACTTTGCAAGATCACAAGTTCATATCAGCGCGAGACAAGCCGTTGCAAATGAGAAATGTCAGTACATTAATAACCGGTGTAACCGGCAGAATCTGGAGTTTTCGTACGATGTCTCATACGTGCTCGACTGGAGACAGATCTGGTGATTAAGCAGGCCAAGGTAAAATGTCGACGCTCCCTAGTGCGTGTCAGGTTGCAACAGCGGCGTTTGCACGAGCGTTATCATGTTGGAAAACACCCCCTGGAATGTTATTTGTGAACGGCAGCACAACAGGTTGAATCCTCAGATTGACGTACAGATTTGCCGTCAGGGGGCGTGGGATAACCATGAGAGAGTTCCTACTGTCGTACAAAATCGCACCCCAGGCCATAACTCTGGGTGTAGGTCCATTGTGTCTAGCACGCATACAGGTTGGTTGCAGGCCCTCATCTGGCCTCCTAACACCCAGCTATAATTGGCACCGAGGCAGATGCAGCTTTCATCAGAAAACACAATATACTCTGCTCTCCAGTGAGCTCTCACTTGACCCCACTGAAGTCGCAAATGGCGGTGGTTTGGGGCCAGTGGAATGCACGCTACAAGGCATCTGGCTCGGAGCTGTCCTCGAAGTAACCGATTTGTAACAGTTCGCTGTGTCACTGTGGTGCCAACTGCTGCTCAGATTGCTGCTGCAGATGTAATACGATGCGCCAGAGCCATACGCCTAACACGATGGTCTTCCCCCTCGGTAGTGCCACGTGCCCGTTCGGATCCTGGTCCTCTTGCGACTGTACATTTTCGTGACCACCGCTGGCAGCAATCATGTAAAGTGGCCACAGCCCTGTCATGTCTTTCTGCAGTAGCGCAGAAGGAAATTTCAGTATCTCGTAGCCATATTACACCACCTCGTTCGAACTCAATGAGGCGTTGATAATGGGGTCTTTGTCGTCTTAAAGGCTTTCTTGACTAACTTCAACTCACCACATCCAATCTCGAAGGTAACTAACGCTCACCACCGTTACAGTTTATATTTAAAGCAAACCTGATTTGCATCCTGGTAATGGCAGTAGTAACGCCACTCATAGACAACTAGCCCGGAATTTGAATAGACATCTTTCAGACGTATAAACACACTTACCAACTTCCGTTTGTAACACATCTTCTTGGTGCTGAGATTTTTTTCTGACGGTGTAGATACGAGGAGTCTAACGACTTTCGTGAGGTATTTCGGAACGAAATCTGTCCTAGAAAACACCATGCAACTAGTAAAAGCGATCTCCAAGAAACCTCTGGGAACTGCTTCATAGTTTCCAATAAAGTGTGTGACATACAAAGAACAAAAACAGTCATGTCGAAAACTCGGTAGTTGCATGTGGACACAGCCTCAAGTCGTCATTGTCTTATGCCAAGCAAATACGGATTTCAGAGATGAAACAATGTTGCGTGAGTGGTGTACTTTGATCTGTAACTGCCGCGGTGCAAAAAATGACGTTTAGATCTTCATTTATTCACAACACAACTTCAACGGTACCAGCGGAAATAATTGCTTGACAGCGCCACCAGATGAACTTGATAAAGAACAATATTGGAGAATGACTTCTGCGTTGTTTAACTTAACGGTACAATAGATACAATCTCAACTTTCAATCGCTGACGTAACCCAAGGTTGCTACTCTGCAAACATTGTGCGGCCGGCCACTGAGGTTATCACTTAGTGTTTGGTGCCGTGGTTCCTAGGTTCGACAAAGTACGCCGCTGCAGCAAAACTGACGACAGCAAGACATAGTCGCAAGATAAAAACATAAACCACACATCAATTTGATGTCTGTGTAACAAGTTGCATATGAAGATGAGGCTAGAGGCCTCAAAATCAAAATGTTGTGTTAAAATTGAAGATCATTTAATTACAGTTCATGAGATTCGTTCTTACTTCAAAGTGAGAATAAGTTATTGTATTTACCGCTGGAAACCTAGAAGTTCTTCAGCCTTGTCTGTTAGCTGCAGCGTACTAATCGGGCACAAATCATAAGTAGGAGGTATATAATAATGTACATCGCTACGCCCATTTCAGGAAGAGGAAAAATTCTTTACGCGCGATTGATCAGGTGGAATCGGTAGATCATTTAGCTAATTTACTACATGTGTAACGTCTGCACCATAGTAGTTAACTAGAATTCGAATTGATATTGATGTGCTGCATTTATAGTTGACAAGATGTGGATAATCGAAACGTGCTCAACCAGTATGGCTACGAGCTTCTTCAGTATCTGTTCGATGCTCTACGGAAACTTACGCGTTGCTGGCGATTTTTTACAACCGTGTTCGATATCGCAAATTCATTTCTCGCGTTCTGCGCTGGGTAACGTTGTGCAAATTCCCTGTTTCCTGTAAGCAAGTAGTAGATACCTTCATGTGGTTACGGCAGTTCCTACTACAGCATGTGGTCGCTGATTTTCGTGAGAAGTCTATTTGACATAGATTTTTTCGAAAAAAAAGGAGTGCAGTGACATAGTTTCAGTTCCATAAGATATTTTTGAGAGTTACTCAGACAGACTGGTGCCTTGAAGGTGATGGAAATCTTTGGGATACCTGATTTGGCCTGCCCTTGTAAACTTTGCGTATTAAACATTGTTCCCAGCGGAGCGAATGGAGGTGAACGTAAGCGAACGAGCATTCGCAATCAGTATTGCTGAGTTCAGTAGCATTCGCCTGTACACCTGAACAAGCACTTAACCTGGAGGGAGCAGAAAGAACACGAGGAAGAGTATAGCGTGCCAATCCTAGGACCATCAATAATGGTCACACAGGTTTTACTTGATACGACACTGTATAGTTACAGCCATGCTGCAAGAGACTAGATACTCAGATAATATTAATTTGCGTGGTGAGCGCGTTGTTTTTGACGCACAAGCAGAGTGGCATACAAGAAGAATACTGTAGATGTCTGAATTCGTAGGTGAGCGTGGATTTCATGGATCACATAAACATTTGTTACCTGTATTTCAACAACAACATTAAATCCTCTCCAGACTATCCCGTCGCTCATACAACTCAATAATAATTCATAATTACATAACAAGCAACTCACTTAAAAACGAAAGTAGTTCGCACGAAGAATAGCAGACGGATATTATCTGCTGCAAGCGTCGAAGCGGAGAGGACGGGAGGATGGTTCGCCGATAGACTCACAACCTGCGGAGCACGAGCGAATGCGAGCCGAACACGACCGAATGCGGTTGACTCGCACTCGCCTATCGTTTACATCGGGGAGGAGGATTCACGTTCGCTGGTGCTCGTTCGCTTCGGTGTAAACCAGGCTTTATGCTGTGGGCAGTAATTCCTTGCCCGCGAATTGGCCCATGACCTGCGCGGTGTGTGTGTGTGTGTGTGTGTGTGTGTGTGTGTGTGTGTGTGTGTTGCGGGGGCGTGGGTTTATATTTGAGTGGTGCGGTGCGGCGTGGCGGCTGCCGGCGCTGCCAGCTGGCAAGGCGAGGCGAGCGCCTGGCGCCGACCCGGCCCTACCCGCCTAGCGCAGACGCTGCGCCGTGGCGCGCCGTTTCTGGCCGCGGATGCCTGCGCCTGCCTGCCTGCGGCTGTGAATGACGGCCGGGCCCGCCGCGTGACGCACAGGTGACGCTGCCGCGTCGCGCGCCGCCACCTGCTAACCGTTGTGCACGTCGGCCTCCTCTGTTCCTTTAAATAACGCGCGCAACTCAATATCTCTGCTAAGTTGTGGGCTAGTCTGGCCAAAAATGACGCCGGCGCGTTCGAACAGTGTGGTTCGAAATGTTTCTTTCGTCCGCCCTCGAAGTCGACGCGGCGTCGCCCGAGACAAGTGACACGGTGTACTGCGCCGCAGAATAGTTGGCAAATTTTTGGCGGATCCAGATTGTCTACTGTCCCACATTGCCCAATCACATTAAATAAGGGGCGCCACCGTAGTATTGATTCGCGAAACAGGGTTATTCACCTCTCAACCCCAGTCAATAAGTAAAAGACCTGTTGGTACCAAACTACTTTCCGGTAAGATTCCTAGATCCTACCACCGGAATGAAAAGATCAACCACTAACAGTTCCGTTAACCGCCTTCGAGCCCCTATTGGTAACTGCGCTGGTAATTATTCCACCAAACAAATGGGACACTTCCTACGGTTCTACCAGGGACGCAGGTTCATCTCGGTACGACTCTGGCCACAAGCTCTGCAATCCTATCTTCGGCGAAGAGAAAAGGTTTCACCTTGGAGTCTCGGTTCGTCACACTGTTTTGCTCTGAGAGGAAGTTTCAGAACAGCGCACACTTCCCTACTAAGTGAAATTTTTGATACTGGAAACAGTCCGCTACAATACTGCCAAATTACCAAGTTAGTTCTCCGTGATATCCTGTTTTTCACGAATGATATACGCGTGTGGTATGCAAGAGAACTCCGGTAAAATTAATATACACTACTGGCCATTAAAATTGCTACACCAACAAGAAATGCAGATGATAAGCAAGTATTCACTGGACAAATATATTATACTAGAACTGACATGTGATTACATTTTCAACCAACTTGGGTGCATAGATCCTGAGAAATCAGCACCCAGAACAACCACCTCTGGCCGTAATAACGGCCTTGATACGCCAGGGTATTGAGTCAAACAGAGCTTGGATGGCGTGTACAGATACAGATGACTATGCAGCTTGAACACGACACCACAGTTCATCAAGGATAGTGACTGGGGTGTTGTGACTAGCCAGTTGCTCGGCCACCATTGGCCAGACGTTTTCAATTGGTGAGAGATCTGGAGAATGTGCTGGCCACGGCAGCAGTCGAACATTTTCTCTATCCAGAAAGGCCCGTACAGGACCTGCAACATGCGGTCGTGCATTATCCTGCTGAAATGTAGGGTTTCGCAGGGATCGAATGAAGGGTAGAGCCACAGAACACATCTGAAATGCAACGTCCACTGTTCAAACTGCCGTCAATGCGAACAAGAGGTGACGGAGACGTGTAACCAATGGCACCCCATACCATCACGCCGGCGCCAGTATGGCGATGACGAATACACGCTTCCAGTGTGCGATCACCGCGATGTCGCCAAACACGGATGCGACCATTATGATGCTGTAAACAGAACCTGGATTCATCCGAAAAAATGACGTTTTGCCATTCGTGCACCCAGGTTCGTCGTTGAGTACACAATCGCAGGCGCTCCTGTCTGTGATGCAGCGTCAAGGGTAACCGCAGCCATGGTCTCCGAACTGATAGTCCATGTTGCTGCAAACGTCGTCGAACTGTTCGTGCAGATGGTTGTTGTCTTGCAGACGTCCCCATCTGTCGACTCGGGGATCGAGACGTGGCTGCACGATCCGTTACAGCCATGCGGATAAGATGCCTGTCATCTCGACTGCTAGTGATACGAGGCCGTTGGGATCCAGCACGGCGTTCCGTATTAGCCTGCTGAACCCGCCTATTCCATATTCTGCTAACAGTGTTTGGATCTCGACCAACGCGAGCACCAATGTCGCGATACAACAAATCGCAACCGTGATACGCTACAATCCGACCTTTATCAAAGTCGGAAACGTGATGGTACGCATTTCTCCTCCTTACACGAGGCATCACAACAACGTTTCACCAAGCAACGCCGGTGAACTGCTGTTTGTGTATGCGAAATCGGTTGGAAACTTTCCTCATGTCAGCACGTTGTAGGTGTCATCACCGGCGTCAACCTTGTGTGAATGCTCTGAAAAGCTAATCATTTGCATATCACAACATCATCTTCCTTATATTTCGCGTCTGTAGCACGTTATCTTCGAAGTGTAGCAATTTTAATGGCCAGTAGTGTACGTAGCGGTCACTGCTTTGATAAATCATGCAGTCCGGCGCTTTCCTTAGCAAACTTGAAAAGACGACTCTACAGTACAGCTCTTAATGTTAAACTTCGATATCCCAGCATGCATCGACCGCTAAGCCACAGATTCAGTTCATGCCTATTTCTTTGTCGTCAATCAACGTCACTGGCTGTGTATGTCTGGCCGCATGTCCTGTGACGCTGTCCGTGGGTTTAAAACCATGTCTCTAGTGTGTCGACTCTCTGAAGGTGGCGGAAAAGTATACAGTTGAAATATTATGAGAAGAAATAGAATTTATTTTGCTACACGCCTAATATGTAATGCATCATTGCACCGCGAAAACATGAAGAGGAACTTTGTTGAAGTTTAAGACATAGAAGATCCGTAGTGACGGAAATAAAACTTTGAGAACGGGTGGAGAGTCGTGCGTGCATAGCTCGGTCGATAACATTACCCGCCAGAGGGGAAACAGCTGGATTTGTCTTATGGTCCGGTACACAGTTTCAATCTGCTAGCGACTTTCAAAACAGCGCACATTACGCTCAGGAGTTAATGATTCATTCTAATCAAAAATCATTTGGTGAGAGTACTATTTGCGGGTTTATTCATTAACTTACTGAACTGTTAAGTAATATAGATATATCGCGACGATGTAAAATTTAAACAGAAAGCGGGAGTACCTATGGAGACTCGACTTGGTTCAGGGATTGGCAGTGGATCCTGAACGTAAATAAATGTAATGTATGACCGTATTGTTTGATTGCATGTTTCCGAACAATGACTGGACGCAGTCGCTCCCATTAGATACCTGGTATTATTTCTAAGGAGTTATATGAAGTCGAACGAGTACATAAATCTAATCATAAGAAAGGCAGATGCCTGACTCAGATTCTCCAGAAGAATCATCAGGAATTATAGCCCATCCACGGAGGAGGAAGCTTCGGAAAACGTTGTTGACTGGTTGTTGAGTATTGCTCGTCAGCTGGGGATCCATACCGCGTAGCACTGACGTAGGAAACAGAAATGATCCAAAGATGATTATCAGCTAGTTTCACCACATGTTCAGTTAGTAAGTGCGAAAGCGTCAGAGAAATGTTCATCCAACTCCAGTCCCACACGCCATGAAAGAGGTGTGATTTAATTCTAAAATTTGGAGGGCGTGCGTTCCTAGAAGAGTCTAGCAATACGTTGCTTCTTGCGTATCTCTCTCTGAGAACCCATTAAGTTAAGAGTAAAGATGTACGATCTCACACCAAGGCTTAGGTGGCGGAATATCCTCAGCCTCACAAAGTAAGACGGCTTGCAGAGAATATTTTCAGATGTAGATTCGTGCTTCATAGCAGGAAATTTTACGAATATACGTGACTTCGCAACCTTGGTCCTTGTAATGTTTTTGTTGTAACTTTCGAAGAGATAAGACTTACTGGTATTTGTTCACACCAGTGCTAATACAGCGATGTGACAAATTTTACAGAAATGGTTAAAGACCAGTATAGTGTAGTGCTAAAATTTTATATTTAAGGAGCGTTTATTGCAGCCTAGATACAAGTGGAGTCTTCTTGTAAGTTTCTACATTCAAAGGAGCTTAGTTCAAGATTGGTGTAGCGTGTGATGACTTCAAAACGAAACAGTCGAGGACGACGTTTCTGTATCGTATTTGGGAGAACTGAAGCGTGTTCCGAAATAATAGTTCATCAGCTTTTATTTTTAGTATACATAAGTCTTTCTTCTCTTATCTGTGTACCCAAAGTGTGCGTACGAAGCACCCATGACTCTGTGTCAGCTCAATAGGTGTGGACTTTGTCTTGAGGTGATTTGTTTCAGCTGTTACTAATGCAGTTATCTTTTTTTATTCTCGCATAGTTTCGTTAAATCACTGTCCCGTTATTGTTAGTAACTTCATTGGATACTTACCATTAGTAAGGAAGTTGGAGCATCCTCTGCTCTGAATCATGCATATTTCATGTTGTGAGTTGTGTAACTGATCTGTCTAACCCAATCATTTTCTTTTTCTTGCAGGTGAGTCTGGCCGATGTTACTGATTATGTGGTGAGTAAAATGCGTATTATCACAGTAAAAACTTGAATGATGCTCACGCTTAGTTACGCACACACTCTTACTTCTATTAAATAATACAGTTGTTCAGGACAGTAAACATCGCCACGAAGTGCAGTGAGACATTATGCTTTGCAAATGCCTTTCTAAGTCTGTTAGTTACCAATCGTATGCTGTTGGCTGCTTGTTGAAGCACTCAGTGAAGTAATTTTTAAAATTTTTCAGTTATCTTTTCGGTCGAAAAGGAATATTTTCGTCTTAGTAACCAAATTTAAGTTCTTGTTATTTCTGAAGCTTAGTTGATTCTATCCGTTAGAAAACTACTGACTCACTCACGTAATGGAACTGGTGCGTTCTGTAGTAAAATTTCTGATCTCGTGAACGGTTGCCAAATTTTCAGGTCCGAGAACATAGTTGCCAGCGATAAAATATAGGCCAATTTGTAACGTTACTGTACGCTAGTATTGTCACATCGAAGTTTGTTATAGTCGATTGTTAGGTACAGCGACCACATGTACTTCATGCCATACTCCATGAAGCTATGTGATGGCTCATTTTTTCTCGGCGTGATCTACTGATGATGTGCTTCCGGGTGTTCAGCCGTGTAGCTTATTTTATGCACAGTATTTCGACGACCTACCCAGTCGTCATCTTCAGGTGCTGCGAGCTGTGTTGTGTGTATTCACTGCCGGACAGAAACCAGACTGCAGTCCAGGCAGTAGGTACGCACAACACAGCTAGAAGCGCCTGAAGACGATGACTGAAAATGTAAACAACCCGTCCAAATACGCGAAACCTCACCGTTACCTTTCTTGTCGTTGGCACCGCGGATTACAAGAGAATCTTGCTGATGCCCATGTACGGGATATACGTTCAGGAAGCCATAGCCAACACCGGGATTTGAGTAGTCCCGCAGATCTATGGTGCATTCAGCACTGGACCCCGTAAAAGGATTGCCAGTGACTCGCATGTTTTCCAAACTATCGGCGCCATCAGCGCAATAACCTGACGGCTGTTTGGGTGAAAACGCCGGTACAGAGAATCGGAGACTTGGAGCGGCAGAACAGTCCTGCAGTTAGAAGGGGAGAGCTCTTGGAAAATCGATATTTACGGCGGGGTTGCATTGGCGGCCGAGGGAGGAGGGCTGCACTAAACACAGCGGTTGCCAGCAGCCGTGAAGCTCGTGCAATGGAGTTTGGAGGAAGCAATGAGGAGCTACGTGCTCGTTATTCCGGCTGCGTATTAAAGCGCGACGCGCGTGGTGGGTTGTTCTGAGGCTACTGCTTAAACGCGCAGTTTCTGATCCTGAAGTGTGTGAACCGGCGTACTAAAGACGAGACTGGAAGATACGGCCATTGCTGCTGGTGTAATAACCCACTAGACGTCTTCTCTTGCCTGAGATGGTACCAGCAGAGAGGCTCAGTCAGAGATTATGTCAAAAGCTCTAATGTTTATGCCTGATACCGTCGAGAGGAGAAATCTATAGACATTATGTTACTTATATATCTCTATTTACTGAGTAGTTTTTTTTATTGGGAACTTATTTTAGAGGTAGGTTGCACGGTAATTATGTACCAAATCTATTAACACAACCTAGCAAGGGTTCAAAGCTTCACGGGCTATTACTGTTACACACCATGAAAAATGCACTTGAAAATCTAAATCGTTTCCAGAAATGTGTTACCAAGGTGATAAATAATGATAGATTAAATCGAATATGTGTAATCTCGGTTTTTTTACGACTGCGTATTAACATTAGCGAAGCGCGATGGAACTGCAGTCTTTCCTCATATAAGATTACCTGCTGTAGTTCTATAGCGGTGAGATAGCAGGATCTCACACAAATTAAAATCGTGAACAACCGATCACTTAATGCGATTTTTTCGCCAGTAATATCAATATATTTTCCGATTTAAAAGTGATTACGGGAAGTGACATTACCATGTGACCCGCTTCCATAAGATCGGTTTACTTCCCAGTAGGCAAATTGCAGAATTATGTATATTTGATTTATGCCTAAAATTTTTAGTACGTAATGGCTTAAGTTTTCTCGACAATTTGGTTCCTTTTGCTATAAAGAAGACTAAATTGGTTCTATATATTCGTCAGCAAGACAATCCGACCTCTCCTTTGTTAGCAGATATGTACAGTTGTTCTCTACAATCTCAGATTTAGTGTTACGCCAGCAATAACTGACTAGATTTTTCTTTCAACACTATTAACACTCGCGAAAACCTCTTGGAAGGTTGAGCTTTTGCCAGCTGTAGTTGGGAGAGCATAACCATAAATAATAAACATGTTTCCCAGCATCGTCTTACCCAGTCCTGGTTCTGTAGCAAGTATCCAACCCTAGTAACCTGCACGGTGAATCTACTTCCACATGCATGAATAGCCAGTCATCCACTCCTACCATTAACAAAATATTCCGTTGAACCTACAGTCTTGTAATGCATATGCATGCATACTGTTTTTCAAATATAGTTTGCTTATGACTCATAGACAGTCATCCAAATGTGCAACATACAATTTCACCGAGATACAGTCTACAATACAACTGTTAGCTCCGCTGTTTGGTAGTTCTTGTAATCTATTGCCATGTTATAATTAAAACTATGTCACAACCCGTTACTCGTCCTTAGCACTTGGAATGAGTGCAGTTATACACAATTCAACCATCAAGCCATATGTATTTACTGTTACTCCCCATGAGGTGCTGGTTTAGATCCCACACCAGTATTAGTACTTCTATCTCTCGCTTCTGTCAACTTCATTATTTTCTTTGTGTATGTGGGAGCAAGCTCTGAAATGTGTTTTAGCGTAGCAGTACAACCAGAATGTGTACCAAATGGAAAAAGCTTTTCGTTGGTTCTTCATACAAGTGGGTTAAAGCCTCTAGATAAAGACGAAGGTGGCAACACTTCAGTGTACGCAATCTTTCGGTCATACCTATTAAATCTGGTAGTACTTGCAATCCAGTTGCACACTCCTGTCCCAGTTACCCTGCTTTGTTTGGGGTGGATACCTTGGCACAAGGGCTAGGGCGTGGGAGTGGATCCAGCACAATAAGCAACATGCATGTGTTTTTTGAATGTGTAGTGTTGCTTTACACACCAGTATGCATACCAAGGAAGGAATTTTAGCGACATAGATTCATTACGGTATCAGCCCTGTTGTCTTTAAAGGTAGGAGATGTCATTCTTAAGTGAAAAGTATATACTAACCCTGACAGCTGTATGGGACACCGAGGTATCGTTAACGTTCGAAATCACCTTAGCTTATGGGTCACCATAATGTATGGATGACATTTGTATTTGAAGTAGAGCTGAGTATGTGCATAAAATAATATGTGCACTCTTGTCTTCGTTGCGCGCGCGCACACACACACACACACACACACACACACACACACACACACACGCACGCGCACACACACACACACACACACACAGTGCAACCCATAAGCTGCAAAAATTGATAACACCTCCTATACAACAGTCTCGATTTACACATTAAATAATTAAAACTATTGACAGATCATATTGCTGATAATTGATTGGTGGTCATAAAGCCATGGAACAAGGCATAATTCTCTTGCCTAGCGTTTAGTCTGGAACCTTCATCAGAGGCTTTGACTCGGAAAGCTGTTACAGACGCAAACAAGCACACCATACCGACGTGTTGATATGTATCCACGCAACGATCGGTTTGTGACATCACTGCTGCCGAAAATGGTGTGTTCGTGTTGACGTATGCTATGTATCTTGTAATGGGGAAGAGTTCGCACTGTTCGTTTTCTTTAGCACGCAGTGGCCGACGGCCTTCTCTCAACGACCGAGAGCAGTGGCGTTTGCATACAGTTGTCAGTGCTAACAGACAAGCAACACTGCCTACAGTAACCGCAGAAATCATTGCGGCACGTACGATCGTATCCCTTAGGACAGTGCGGCGAAATTTAGAGTTAATGAGCTGTGGCAGTAGACAACCAACGCAAGTGGTTTAACTAACAGCACGACATCGCGTGCAGCGCCTCTACTGGTTTCGTAATCGTATCGGTTGGACCATAGACTACTGGAAAACCGGGACTGGACACATGAGTCCCGATTTCAGTTGGTAAGAGCTGATAGTAGGTTTCGAGTGTGGCACAGTCTCCACGAAGCCATGGACCGAAGTTGTCAATAAGGTACTGTGTAAGCTGATGGTTGCTCCATGCTGAAGTGGGCTGTGTTCACTGGAAATTGGTTTGTTCGAATACGTGGAAGCCATCTGAAGCGATTCATGGACTTACTGCTTCCAAGCAACGATAAAAATTTTATGGATGACAATGCACCATGTCACCGGGCCTCAGTTGTGAAGATCATTCTGGAAAACTCGAGCGAATGTCTTGGCAACCCAGCTCGTCCGAGATTAATCCGATCGAACGTTTATGGCACATAACAGAAGCAGTTCTTGCACCGGCAACGCTTTCGCAAATGTGGACGGATATAGAGGCAGCATGGCTCAATATTTCTACAGGGGACTTCCAACGATTTGTTGAGTCCATGCCACTTTGAGCTGCTTCACTACACCGGACAGAAGAAGCTCCAGCACGATATTAGGTGGTGTCCCATGTCTTCTGTCACTTCAGAGTGTGTAATTATATTAGTGACACGAAGGGAACACGAAGCTACTATATTCCTTTATAAGTGGAGCCTACTGCTGTCTCAATAGATATATCAGAAAAATTTTAGCAGTGAAGTACAGGAAACAATTTGGAGGAAAATATAAACACAATACTTTGGCTAAAGTTGAATGCATGGAAACTATCACCTCAGGGATGTGTGTAATATCCCAAAGACTGCTGGGATTTTGTATTTTTTCAATGCTTATGTGAACTGAAGAAATTATATAGTTTTTACTTTGCGTTAGACATCCTTCTGGGAGTTAGCAAATAATTTTGTACAATTATAGATATGTCCAGAGGATGTAGTTTTTTTTGTCAAAATAAAACAAACACACACACACACACACACACACACACACACACACACACACACACACACACACACAACCTTTTCCGACGTGCCACGCCAACAAACTATGACCCAAAACACTCGGATTTGAGTGCACATTCATTTATGTTCACTCCATCTTCAGATGTTTACATTCATTTACGCGCTTTGAACATTGTTTCCTTACTTACGACGTTTTACAATAGCTGTCTTCAAAACTTTTGTTTCAAAATTCTGCAACATTGTTTGCGAAGAAACGCTATTCAGAACAAGTAAGTAAATGTGAACATAGGAAGATGGGATACCATACGTCTTGAAAAATCGTGGACACGCAAAAGGTTATAAAAGCAACTGGTTGCAGCTGATTAATTATAAATTGCTTCCTTTGCAAGGGTTGCGGTGTTCAATACTACCACAACGGACAGCAGATGATAGGCACGAATCATATGTTGTTCGTACTGCATGAAATGGCTGGAAATCCTCAAACCCCCTGACACAAGAGCTTATTAAAACTGTCACTAAATTTACTGTTGATAAGAAAGCAGCACTCACGTGACGAGATAGCGGTGCCTCTAACGCATAAGTTCGGAAGTGTTGTATTTGTGATGCAAATGTTTATGAATAATACATTTCAATTTCGCGCTCAGCTTTCTGACATGCCACGACAATAAACTGTCCATTACAATACGACTTTTCGAGAGACATGAATATAATCATGTTCAGAAACACTCAAAATTAAAACGCAAGAATACAGGACAGCAAAATGTCTCTCTGCCGTGAAACATGGTTGTTATGTACGGTCATGCCCTCGCAACTACATCTACGTGATTACTCTGCTATTCACAATAAATTGCCTGGCAGAGGGTTCAGTGAACCACCTTCATGCTGTCTGTCTCTAACGTTCTACTCTCGAACGGCACGCGGGAAAAACGAGCACTTAAATTTTTCTGTGCGAGCCCTGATTTTTTTTATCGTGATGATCATTTCTCCCTATGTAGGTGGGTGCCAACAGAGTGTTTTCGCAATCGGAGGAGAAAACTGGTAATTGAATTTTCATGAGAAGATCCCGTCGCAACGAAAAACGCCTTTGTTTTAATGATTGCCACTCCAGTTCAAGTGTCATGTCTGTGACACTATCTCCCCTATTTCGCGATAATACAGAACGAGCTGCCCTTTTTTGTACTTCTTCGATGTCATCCGTAAGTCCCACCTGATGCGTATCCCGCACCGCACAACAATACTGTGCTGGGAAAAGTTCCCCTTCCCAGAAGTTTGTGCTAGTGTTAAGCATATAAAAGAAATCTAGTGAGTCAGTGTCCAAGGCAGTAAATGTAAGGAGGTGAATCTCTGTTAGCAAAGGAGACACCCAGCTTCCTTGCTGTTCGATGCTATCACTCTCAAAATGAAATCGGCAAACACGTGTGCTCACCTCCAACTATGTCTAACGAGCAAGTACCACATTGGTTCGTCCACTTGACTTGCCTAGGACATAAGAGATGGATAAAAGGCAGTGTTACACACAGGGAGTCTTAGTATAGTTAGAAGTAGAGGCGGCTTTGCTAGTACCGTATATATGTTAAATAACACTTCATTTGTGGACGTATATTCATGGTAATTAGAGACATGTAATAGAAATATTTATATCCTTTTTAATGCTTGTCTTCTCCGCTGCTGGAAGCTGTGACAAAATGCAACTTGCTATCATTACCACGTCTGCTTCCTGCCGGGAGCTGCTGATCTACCGTGTGCAGGCCTGTCGTTCAGCGGGCAGGTATATAGAGGGCGGAATTTAGGACGTTAGCCAGAGCGGATCGGTGATTGCCCGCCTCCTTACTATTAGTGTCTCATATGCAGCTGTCGACTACTAGTGAAGTGTGTCGGTTGCATCGTCTTGGCGTATCGAGAGCTGGCGCGCAACGTGACGTACAGACCTACAATGATGCATTCCATGCGTTTCGTCTAGCTATAAGTGGGTGAGGAAGAGTTGGGGGAGCTAGAATATTATTGTTGCAGGGAGATAAGGGCCGGCTGATGGGAGGGGTGCTTTATATGTGTATATATGTGTATCTTATAGTCAAAGTCGTTCGTACCTCATGTGCGCATCAGATAACAGCTGCACTATTACGTTCGCACGCTTTTCTTCGAATACAGGTTCTGTAACTTTACCCAGAAAAAATTCGGAATAACAAAGGCGTCTTGTTTCCAAGATTTCCCATTAAAGTTTAACAATGATTTCTCCTCCTCTTTCGTCTGGATTGTACCGACCCGTCACGATCATGGTAACGTGCCTCTGAATTCGCTTGATATCTGTTGTCATATGTACTACATAATGGAACCAAAAACTGGAACACTACTGTAGAATTAGCGCTCCAGTGTCTTGTTTGCGATTGCCTTTTAATGCACTGCACTTTCTCAGGAGCCTTCTAACAATGTCTTCAGTTTGCTTTCCCTATTGCCAATTCTACATGATCGTCCCATCGTAAACTCGTAAATAATTACATAATTTTGGCGTACTCAGTATGTTTACCACTAATTTTGTGATCATGTACTACAAGGTTTTATTCCGTCTGTGTGCTATGCAATTAGGCTTAAAGAAGCGTCTACAATGAATCTCGTTAGTGTTGCTCAGGTCTTTTTTCGAGAATCGTCGAATATCTGTAATCGTATTTGCTGCGTATAACTCTGAAGCTGAATGGCAGTGGCATTACCTTCGCAAAAGGATTTGGCTATTAGATTCCACCGTACGCCAAACGTGTGTTTATGACCAGTAGCTACATAATAATGCTTGTTGACTGGCCCACTGCTGTCCTCGTTTCATTCCAGTGAAACAAGAGCGGTGGGAGTTGTAATTACTTGCTTCCAGCTCGTTTCGAACAACCGGCAGTGGTGCTTCACTGAAATACTACACAAGTGGTCGAGCGCTGTTGTCTCAGACAGGCGACGAAATTTCATCGCGAGACTAGACTACGTCAGAGAATATCGAGAATTAAATTAAAAGGGAAACTGTCGTTTATTTAAAAATAACTCCAATTTTGAATTTCTTAAAGTAGTTTTTGGATGCTTTATGTTAAACTGTGATTTCTCGAACATTTTTGTTATTTCTAGCGGCACAGCTATTGGGATTGCTGAGGTGATTGTACTCCTAATACTCCGTTAATACCGGCACTCAGTTTTCATGCAAGTCATTTGAAGCCTATGGTGTTTGTAGCATAAGACTAGATGGCGCTCTTTGTACACTTGCAATTTGACGGAAAAACAATATTCGGGGGAAAACGAAGTTGGTAGTTGAGTTGTCAAAATGCATCTCCAGTAGTCGCGTCCGCCCCCCTTTCACTCCCCTGCCCCAATTCCCCCCCCCCCCCCTCCTCGCCCTTCCTCTCCCAGTCTCCATTGAAGTCGATGCTCAAAGTGATCGCCCACATCACTTCAAAAATAGAGAGGGAAACACAAATGAACAAATCGAAACTGAAATCAATGTGTTTCGGTATCATCAAAACTGTGGTTAATATTGAATGAGAAGCACAGCTGATGTCTTAAAGAAACAGAAAGAGAAGTAATTCAATGGAGAGACAAGTTTTGAAGAACAAATCGTGGATTCTGTGCCTTTAGAGTGAGCCACATCCTTATTGTGAAGCGTTCATTGCTGGGATAAACGCTTTTCTTTGATCCAGCATTCGACATGTTCCCCAACTCTCTCCATATGCTACCCTTTTCCGCAGATTCGAAATTTAATTCATGAGAAAACTTCTCAGATCGTGAAAAGCTGTAGACCAATTACGTTGACTGATAAGACGAAACATTCCGTTAAACGGTGGAAGAAAGGCACTTCAGCTGTAATCGAACGCCACCTTCCGGTGTTGAGATGAGAGCACTTACTGTGCCAATTTTGTTTTCGTGTTTCGCTGTCCCATTCGTGAGTGGAGCGTGGGCAGAATTAATGTCGGTAAACATAAGTGTGAGCTTTCTCTTTGATTTTCTCGTCGTGGTCATTTAGCAGGATGTATGGGGAAGGTATTAATATGTTGATTGACTGTTTCCGGATGAAATTAAAACACGTTCAGTTTGTTACAAGAAAGGTGCTATTATTTTTTTCTCTGCGTTGCAGGAGATGGAAAAATCAATTATTAAAAATAAAATTTGAACGGTGTAAAATTAATATTTAAATGAAATGGGCTCAAATCAATTATTAAAGTACCATGTCTAAAGGCAGTAGAGCCGTATTAAGGAATATATTGCGTTTTTGGGGTTGATAAAGATGGAAAGGGTGCGAAGGTCGAGCGCAGAAGTGCGAGGGAAGGTAGATCACGGGGTCGTGCTCCTGCACTTCCTTCCTTCATAGGTCTGCAAATTAAAGAGCGAGCAAATGATTCCCTACCCCATGTGCCCCACTAAGACACAAGAAGCAACTACAGGGTATTTCACAAAGTTACACGTACACTCCATAGCACGTTTTATGAATGAGTGGCAACGAAATGCGCGGACATGCCCGGGGTGTGCTTATTTTCCCACAACGTGTTTTTTCACTAGCCTACATGTAATACAGATATTGAGCTACTAATACTAACATAAGAAACGTATATGGACAAAATCTAAGTGAATCTCTGCCCACGGTACTAAACTTCTAGAGGAGAAGTTGAGACCTAGTCATCCTGACAGCAGTTGCCGCTCCCGGAAGAATGCTAAAACTTCCCCCACCACTAGCTCTGACTCCTTCACAGTTCAGACTGGCTACCTCCCCAGCATTTCCTGTCCAGTTACGTGAGCAGCAAAATAAGTTCACTGAGCTTCTGCTTATATAGTGGAGTTACTTTTAGTGTATTGACTACATAATTGCACATGTTAATCGAACTTGAATGTAAAATTCGTTCGTATAAACTATGGCCGAGAAATGCATAATTTGTATGTATGATGTCATCAGTGGCCTATGTATAGTTTTTAGGAAAGAAATTGGATTGGTAAAGATGGCGGCATGCTGCTGTCTGTAGTTCACAGCCCATTGTAAAGCTATGGAATTGTTGTAGTCCGTTAATAGTGAATTAATGACTAACCAGAAAGTTAGTGCACTTCTCACATCATTTGTTGTGTTACTAATAGACTGCATAAATCTTTTACATTCAGTAATTGCTTGCACATGTAGAGTGGGCTGCAGAGATTGGGTGAATGGACCACCCTGTATAAACACGAACTCGGTGGAGTTACTTTGTCTACTCAGTTGCGAAAACTGGACCGGAAATGCCTGGAAGGTATAGTCTGTCTTAAACTGAACAGGAGGCAGCACTTCTTGTGTTCGTGGTGTTGGTGGAAGTTGCTGTTCGCAGTAGGAGACGAAAACTGCCGTCCAGGATGATCAAAAACCAATTTCGCCTCAAGTCGTGTAGAACATTGTGCAGAGATTTGCGTAGAATGTGCCCATATGTGTTATTAGTTCGTAGTAATTCATGTGTGTATTCCATATAGGATTAAGATTGTGTGGAAAATAAAACACCCTCCGGGAGATGTGTGTGTCTCCGTCGCCAGTGATTCATAAGGCGCTCTGCGGAGGGCCGGTATAACTCTGTGAAACACGCTGTAGTTGCTTCTTGGGATGTTTTAGGGCTGAGAATCTTGGGAACTGCACGGTCGCTCTTCATTTTGCAGACCTGTCGGGAAGGGAAATGCAGGACCGAACTCCGGCGACCTACCTTCCCTCAGACTTCGACGTTCGACCTTCGCAACCTTTCCATCCTGCTCATCTCCAGAATACAATAATTTATTCCTTAATACGCCTCTAATTCTCTTACAGTGGTGTACGTATTTAATATTTGTTCTTAATTCACTTGGTTTAACTAACGTTAGTTTTATTACTTTGAAACACTATGTTTTTAATAATTAGCGGTTCTTCCACCCCTGCAACACGTAAAATATTACTGTAGAGAGAAAACTAATAGGACCTTGTTTTTGTAGAAAATATAATGTACTTTAATTTTGTGTTGGAAAACATTTTCGCTAGAAGTCGCTGTTTTCGAGTTCAAGAAAAGCGTAAGAGTGCCGTTAACTCATGGAGATACGCGAGCCCTGACGCTCCACCCACCGGTGGGGATTTTTAGTATGTTGCTAATGACTGTAGCCCCCCTACCACTGCTCAAAAGTTAGCGGCTACGCGATCTCCCCCCCCCCCACCCCACCCCACCCCACCCCCACCCCTCGTACTGGACCTTCTTGGGTCTTCAGTGAGTGGGGCATCTGTAGACTTAGCCTGAGGAGGTGTCCTCACTGCTGCACGGCTGGCGCTGTCGTATGTTGATCAAAAGGCTCGTAAAATTCTGAGCCTCGGTTTTTCACAAAATGCAGGAGAAGCGCATCGTACTAGAGCAGCATGTTTTTATATTTAGATAGGTAGACTACTACAATCGTGTGAAAGGTGAGGGAAAACGTTGACGGTTTGAGTGCGTGCTCCCCTCGCGAATTGCGCTACGCGCTGAGTTGGGTGTAACGTAGCGTGCACGTGGACACGTCGTCGTGAGGCAGATGGAGGGGCGAGGAGTGCGTCAGGCGCGATGACGCCCGCGCCGCTGCCACTGCCACCGGATATTTATGGGCTGGGCTGCAGCCGCGTCTGTCCGCCCTGCAACCAGCCACCGGCCGCCGCAGCGCGTCAGGAGGCGGTCCGCCGCCCCTGAACTTGCCGCCGTCTCCAGAGTCCGCCCTTGTGCAATAGTTACTAAAGCATTACCCGCGAAATGCGTGTACCAAATGTGACATCGACTGCCGTACGTTATCCTACATTAATACTGAGTGATTACTGTGTTGAAACTACCCTCAAGCAATGGTTTGTTTGAATAACCTGTTTTTGGACCTATAGTTCAACTTGGTCTTCACACTACAATACCTACGTAGCATTTTTTTACATACACAAATTATTGAATTGTGGTTTTCAGGTATTAGTTGAACAGATACATGATTTTACGAATAAATGAAACTCCCAATAACAACAGAAAACATGTGCAATGGCTTGTGGTCTTGGTAATCCAGGAGTCTACTTCGCAAACCCACGAACAGGCGTGGCCAGTTTGAGAGTATACTTCAGCTGTTGTGCTGCATATCAATTCCGTGCTGCACATAGGATAAATATTCGCAGTAGTTGAGGTATCATAAAATTCACGCTGTTCCTAGACGCTCACTTTCGCTTAGACTAATTTGAATAACTGATACGACGGGTTACGAACAGAGGTATTATGGCGACCTTAGTAGATATAATTTGATAATTTTTTGCGAAACTGAATCTTGTGTGCAATAGCTGTAATAAACGCCTCATATTCATTAATCACAAGCCATTTTGAGGTTCAGTCTGCAGTTAGTACTAAATATTTTTTTACCTATTGCCTCTTTCCCCTAAGATTATCTGAAAGGAGGTTACATTGTGCATGTAAGAAGACGGACGGGTGGTGCGCGCTGCACAGTGAGGTAGGGAGAACACTTGACCGCGTCACAAGTATGGTCTCTGTCCACTTCTAAATGCTCCAGCAGTTGCTTGCCTGGGTAACTGGCAACGCTCGAGTGAATGTCACATTCGATCACTGTTTCTGCTCCTGACTCTGCCTAAAAATAATATTTTGCGGAAGACTTTCGCTGTCGCTTCTAAAGAGTTTGTGACTTTTGATCGAAGTGGCGCTTGGTCGGAGTTACACTTGCGGGCAGATGGAATCTGTTGACATCAATGCCCAGCCCAAGACACTTCAGGTTGTTTTTTGCTTTCACATTAGTAGGCTTCGCGAACTAGGACGAATTACTACCCGCGAAAAGCCACGTTCCCAAGCAAGTGCTCCAGGCGCTGCAGAAATGTGTGTCCACGGAAGTGTCACCTCACAAGATTTGCAACCCCTTCATAAATGTAATTCTTCTTATCCTTTGCTTTGTACCATGCATAGCGAACACTGCAGTAACTTAAGTACGTGTAACAAACCGAAAATAACATGAACATAAACGTTGAATTGTTTACACGCCTCCCGAAGTCCACGCCACAAACACGGAAAATGATTCTTTTGGATGGAGTGTTAGATGACACACTGTTCCTTACCACTGCGAATCGCCCCACCATCCACATTCTTACGTGCACGCCCCGGTAGCAATCCTCATTAGACTCTTGCCTCCGCCGTATAAACGTTTGGGGAAGTGGCTGTAGAGGCAGGGGGAAGGCAAGGCGTCCTATAGAACAGTGCCTGGCAAAGCATCAGCGGTATTCAAACTAAAAGTCGGTCCTGGTAGTCTAGTGCTGAATCACGTACGTGGAAACAGAGGGGTCGGGGATCGAATCTGTCCGACCGCAGAAGGTCCCGCTTTCAATGTAGTCTTCACCTCTCAGCGATATGAAGAGTAGACAAGAATGCCACGTTGTTTCGATTCCACTTTAAACTTCCCCAGTTGGATAACTAGAGTAGATTACGCTCATGCAAGTCACTGAGTGTGGTGGTGGTGGTGGTGGTGGTGGTGGTAGCAGCAGCAGCAGCAGCATAATCATCTAACTTGACTTTGGGATTGAAGACAACGTTGCCTTATCTTTGACTCTTGCAAATGTGCTAAGTTGTGCTAAGCGTGATATCGACCATATGGAGTGATGGGGAAAATTCTATTTGCATTGTTTAAGTCTTTATGATTGAGCGACCAAGATAATAGATCAGTATGCTAAATTTTCATTGCTAAGTCAGTGAGTTAATTGCATCTCTTTTTCTTACGAATGGTTAATTCATTCTGCGTTTCTGTTCCTTCCGCCTGCATAACAGTTTGATTCGACTCTGATTTAGATGGTAATAGAGCGAACCTTGTTTGCCGATGGCCTCTGCGTAATTAGTCTTTATGTCTGGAAAATGTTTGAGTGCTATGTTGTGATGGTGAAAGTTGATCAGACAATAGTACTGTGATCCGACAAGTGGAAGGTGGCCTTTCCCAGTTCATTTTGTTGCTGTACGTGGCGTGGGGTAGTACGTGCCTCACACGGTGCGCGAGCGCATAAAATTCGCGTTAGGGGCCGCCTGGGTGCATATTGGAGTCGCTGGCGTGCCTCTGCTCCCGACCGCCTCGTCTCCACTATAAATCGCCCGATTGCACCCTGGCGTCCCGGCTGCCTCGGGCTCCCTGCGACGAGAGGCAATTCTGCACGCAGCGATCACTAAACCTGGAACCACAATATGAGCTGCGCTGTGGCGAATACGTAGCGGTGCGTTACGTGAATGTCACTAAAAGATCTCGGGAAGATCTTACGCTATGGTCATTTAAATTCCAGCTACTCATACCCGGTCAATTTTGTGGAAAAAATTTGCTTCAGAAACAAGTATTGATGTGACTCTACATGCCATTCTGCCAGGGGTCGTTGAGAGAACACTTCCAGATCTCCGTCTGCCCTGAAATCTCCGTGTATCGAGGTTCACTCAAAAGGTGGCGAGCCAGTGTACCAAATATATTTTTTTATGGTTAGGCGTATGATCTGATGATGGTGCTTTCCAAAGTGCTGGTTGCAAATATGCTCGATATGCGCATTTGATCAAGTGTTAGGCAGCATATTAGAATATTTGTCGCATTTAATAAACTAAAACGTAGGCTGAGAAGTCTGTTGGAAGTCGGAGGCTAGCAAGTAACGAGAAGGAATGTAGTGCTGAGTTACTCTTTCGCTACGCTGGATAATGTGAAAAAGAATTTAGAAATCGGACGGAAAATGACAACTCGCATTTCCTTCGACACCTCGGGCATGTAGCCTTGGCACAGGTTAGCGTATCTTCGTCACCGGCTACCGGCTTTCGTAAGAAAAAAATTAGAGCAGCAGCACATGAGCCACCACAGCGCCATTGCACCACTTTTTCTGTTCTGAAATTCTGGATTCTTCTGCAAGCTGCTATTGTTACGACTCAAAAGACTGGTATAATGCAGCTCTTCATGCCAGTCTGCCCTGTCCTAATCTCTTCGTTTCTGCGGAAATACTGTGATCTACATGCACTTGAACGTGCTTACTCTCTCAAACGCGCACGCTTACACGCACGCACCAAATTAACTAATCCTTGATGCTTCATTATGTGTCATTAATCTATCCTCGTTTTACATCTACTTGTATGCTGCGCAAGCCACTGTTGGGTGTGTAGTGGAAGGTACTTTGTATTGTTGCCTCGTCATTTCCTTTCATGTTACTCGTGGAAGTACGGAGAGAGGAAAAAGTTCCCCTGTATGCCTCCGTGCGAGTCCTAATTTCTCTTCTCTCTGTGGTCCTTACACGACATGCACGTTCGCGGCAGTAGAACCGCTCCGCAGTCAGCTTCAAATGCCGTCGCGGAACCAACGTCGTCTTTCCTCCGTAAATTCCTATTTCAATTCACGAAGCATTTCCATAACATGCGTGTTGGTCAAATCTATTGGTAACAAATCTAGCAGCACCCCTCTGAATTCCTTCGATGTCTTCCTGTAATCTGACCTGGAGGGAATATCGAGCACTCGAGCAGTTCTCGAGAATTGGTCGCACTAGTTTTACATAAGCATTTTCTTTTACGGGTGATCCATACTTTCCTAAAATTCTGCCAGTAAGCCGAAGTCGACCAATCACCTTCTCTATTTCCATCCTTAAGTGTTCGATCCATTTCATATCGCTTTGCAATGTTACACGTAGATATTTAATCGACGTGACTGTGTCAAGCAGCATCCTACTAATGATGTATTCGAACGTTTCACCCTGCCCGTCAAATCGTTTGTGTGTAGGTCCTGTCGCACTTTACCTGGGGCACTCTTTACTATACCCTTGTCGCTGGTGAACACTAGCCTTCGAGGACAATGTATTGAGTTCTATTACTTAATTCCTTCACACTGGTAAATAGTACACAACTGTAATTACCATGTATAATTGTTTTGTGAGTCTTTGGTATTAATATGTACCAGCCCATACCACATGATACTTATAAATACGTACGTAATAAACTGACATTCATTCATTGCTATTTCCGGGATTACATACTGACATATATTTTAATGTTATGCTGGAGAAAATGCTTGTCACTTAAGGGTTCAGAAGACTCAAAAGCCTCCGTCATATCTGGGAACCTATCTCGTACGCTCGTACCTTCGTTAACACTTACCAGTGTGGCACAGTGTCACGTTGTTGTATGAAGTTTCTTTCACTGCGCTTCTTCTTAGTCCCTCTTGATTAGTTACACAGTGCACCTCTCATGATTGTTCTATTGCACCACATTTAAGTCTCCTTTTTTGTGCTGCGTTTACTGTTCATTTAGGAAACAGCAATATTCAAAGGTTTTCGCGTTTAAAAGTTCGTAAAGCAATTAGAGCTTGGATCATTTCAAACATCTGAGTGATCGTTACGTCAGTAATGTATTGTTTCTCCTAGGTTACCCTATATGAGAGAAAGGTGCTTAGTTCTCCAGAACCCGACGTCTCCCTCCGAACTTACTCGGAGCAGAATTAACTTCCGGTGCTCCATGCAGCTGCCTCCGTAATCATATAAAGAAAGAGAGGAAATAACTGAATCGGTTTTGCAAGGTTGTAAACTAATCGACACTGCCAGTATTTCAGTCGTAATCTGCCAGTATTTCAGTCTTAATCCGCTGATATTGACTAATGAGCGAAAACCAAAGTAATGACATTATTATAACGCAGTAAGGCGCAGAAAGAACGAATTAAGTAGGAGGGTCAATTTTAAAGCTCTTAATTATCACTTCGAAAAAATAGTTACATCATTGAAACTTCGAACTCCCTGGTAGAATAAAACTGAGTACTGGACTGAGACTCGAACTCGGGAGCCTTAGCTTTCGCGGGCAAACGCTCTACCGACAGAGCTACCAAAGCATGACTCACGACCCGTCCTCATAGCTTTCCTTCCGCTAGTACATCGTCTCCTATCTTCCAAACTTCACACAAGCTCTCCTGCGAAACTTGCGACATTAGCAGTCGCCGGAGAAGGATAATGCGGAGACATGGCTTAGTCAATGCCTGGGTTATGTTTTCATAATGAAATTTTCTCTCTGCAGCGGATTGTGCGCTGATACGAAACTTCCTGGCAGGTTAAAACAGTCTGCCGGACCGAGTCGTGAATCGTCCTCGGGTAGCTCAGACGGTATAGCACTTTCCTGCGAAAGGGAAGACAACGATTCCGAGTCTCGGTCTGGTACCAGCTTTAATCTGCCAGGAAGTTTCATATCAGCTGCCCATTCCGCTGCAGTGTGATTTTTTTTTTTTTCTGGAGTTCACGTCAATAATTGTTGGTCTACTCTTACGTGGCTGGAGTCCTGCCCTCGCCACGACACCATAGCGTGCTGCCAGGGGAGCCAAAACACTGGTGGAGCAGTCACCACCTCAACACTGGGATGCGCCATTTTGTTTTAGTTCCTCCAACGAGGCGCTACAGTACTATGGTGCACGCAGTTCAGTCGTACCGTGATTGGAGGCAGGTGCCTCTAGATAGCAAAAAAGTTGTTACTTTACTTCTCCGGGGCGATGACGAAATTTTGCTTACACCTCGTATGCGTATGTCATAGTCTGCAGACAGTGGCACTCCTTCAGTTTCTTTCCCGCCTCTGGTTTTCTGTTGCATCTGTCTCATACCCAGATGAATGTGGGACTAAGAAGGTGCTCAGGTATGGAAACCACCAGAACTGGCGGCGCGCAGTGAAGTTCTATGACGAAGCTGGTGACCGCTGCGCAGGTCAGAGTTGGTGTCCGGCGCCGCCTCCGCTCCGGGGTCGGTACGTAAATCCGCCTGTGCAGACGGACGGGAACGAGCGACTGCAGCCCACGTGGTTCCGTGCCGGGCGGCCGTCTGCGCGCCTCTTGCGACGATGAATTTCAAAGAGCCGCCAGCCGGCCCGCGCGATAAATATCGAGCGGACCGCACGCACGTGCCTCCCCTGCCTGGGACGTACACTAGTTACTCCGTATTCAGACGCGCCCCGAGGAAGCCGCACGGGGCCCGACTCGCCGGCTGCGTCCCTCTAATCAGCGTACGGGGTTCCCTTCACGCCGCCGTGAAAATAATACAGAGTGGCATTGGGAGTCCTTCACGCCTTTATGAAAGCCCCTGCTGCTGTTTGTAATTTACAGCAATTGTCACCGCAATTAAGGAAAAGAAAATGAGAGTCGTCTCTTCGCCGGCTTTTTTAAACAAAATGTGTTAGTCTGCGTCTTGTCATACAAGGGACCTTACAAACTTATATTCTTTTATTTTCTTCATGCTAACCTAGTGTTCATTTTCCGGATGCGTTTCCTAAAGCAATACCACGCACTTGTGAAACGAAAAACTTGGAGAAAACCATATTGGAAGATTTGAAGAGTGCCGAAAGCATTTTAACGTGAGACATTTTGAGCATTTTTAGAGTCGGTGGTGGCAGAACGCGTAGTGTCTTGTACCCGCGAAGTCGTTCGTTCAATCCTCGCTACTAACCACTTTTTTAAACTTTCATTCGAATTCTGTATTATCAAATGGAATTAGAAAGTATTGGAATCATAGTATGTAATACAAATTACAACCATCTATTTTCAGTTACTACGTTCATGAAAATAATGTAATATTTGATGGAACAGTCCACAGTTGTATTGCCGGGTCACAATTTACGAGGGGCACAATAATCAGCCGATCAGACGTACCTGATCGCCGAAATACGTCGCCCGTTGGACACTGTGAACCGGCAGTACAACCGTGGATTGTTCGATCAACAGATACTGCGGGAGAAACTGAAGAATCTCATCAAATGAAGATTACAAACAAAAATGCGAAATGCTTTTTTGTTAAATTAGATTTTTACATCAATAATATCTTCAAATCTCTGCAAATAAAGTATTTTATTTGATACATTATCTTCTGCATTTTCCTGCAGTTAGTAATTAAACACAAAGATTATTTGTAATACAAAGATTATTTGTAATAAGAGTGTGATTCAGTATTTAATTAACGTTTTAATTTAATACGTATAGAATTCAAGTGAAAGCAAAACGAAGTCCCTTCTTAGCGAGACTCCAACCGGCGACTTCGCTTATCAATATTAATAAGTCGAATGTAGTGTGTGGGCCTGTTTGTTACTTCGTTCACGCATTATCATTAGATTGCTTTGTTACTTCTTAAAACGCAATTCCTACAGTGTTATTTTTCTTGTAATTTCGCTTCTAAATTTTACGTCCACATCCATGCAACAGAAACTGTGAAGTGTATACGTGCCTAGTATCTACTTACATTCACCATACTATCGTACGAACTGCTGCGCGCTAGCGCTTCTGTTCACACAATGTGATGACGCACTTTCGTCTCCTTATAGCAGATGATCGAATCACGCCTCCCTCGGCATCATATTCCTCCTTCCGTAACTTGCACGCTATCGATTTAATCGCTATGCAAGCACGTTCCGTTTTAGTCTACGTTGTCATTTTCTTCTTCTTGTCAAACTTTCTTATTTCAATGGCAAGTTATCGCGAAGTCATTTTACGCGTCCACTTTCGATATTTCCACGCTCACTGTTTCAAACGGAAGCTGAGTGTGCCTGATATCACAAGCACATCAGTTCCTGCCTGTACTGCAGTGTGATATGTTGGACGATAATCAATGATTATTTGGCGTCATGCAACTGCTTTCAGAAAATGAGATGACGCCAATGGGAATAATAGGTACAAGAAATTGCGGAAATCTTCGTTGCGCGAAGCTCGATGAATTCAGTGTGTACATTGACAATTAGTCAGCTTGAATTTCATGCAGTGTACAGACATACCGCCCTTTCCTGTTGTTGTGACGTAGGCCTACATTAAGTGGTTACAACAAATGTTTCCCGCTTTCTTGAAACTCGATGACACAGAACCAAACCAAACAAAATGTTCCTTTCGTTTTCCTTGCCCTTCCTACATTTCATGTTTGCAAAATGAGTGTGGCAGATTGTGCTTCAGACTGAAATAGCCATCCGCAGCGTAAAAAAGAAATGCACCACGAAGTATATCTCCTTCAGCAGTACGTAATAATAAGCTTTCCGAAAAGAAAAGAACAAATATGCTCTGCATTTCACCCCTCCAGTAGATAGTAACTTCACTGTTGCGTCTCGCTCTTCGCTTCGTCAGCTGTGTACTGATTCCTGTGGCTACGTCGCAGCAATGAAGTGTAACGGACATTCTGTAAACATTTCGAACGCATCCTTCACAAAAATCCGTTTAGTTCTCACTGTCAAACTCTGCTGAAAAATCATCTTAACACCGCCCCTAACGAAACACTGTTCACGAGCACAGCAACATTTTCAGCAGAAAAGTCATTCTGTATCATCTGATTACCTTTTCTTTGTTGCAGCCTTGAGAATAGCTAAGAGAATTCGGAAGGCGAACGCGTCCATCGCGTAAATATTACCAATAGTCAGAGGAAAACAGTTGTATGTGCCGTTGAATTGCCTTTCTGGAAAGGTTCTGATAAATACGGTTTGTCATGTCGATTGCTTGCAGTAAATTTTATTTACATAGTTGTTTCTACGTGCTGAAGGTCACACAAATACAAAAAAAGAATCCCTGTCTAACAACTATTGTATAATAACGGAAAAGCAGATAGTAATGTCGTAATTTCGAAACTTTTAATGCCAATCGAGATAAACATAAAATACGACAGTCACTAAATCTGACGATACAAGTACGAACATCGCAGTCCCCCTACACACAGTGTAGAAAGTTGCAGTTCATCTGTTAGAATTTTGTAACTACGTTAGCTGCTTTGTTATCCAGCAAGGTTCGTGTAGGTTTTCTTAACGTAACTACCCGTGGCTTGACGTGTCTTAAAAGAATGACTCACATTTACCGATGTTACATGGAATCCGACGATTGGGACTGTATTGTAATTCATGAAATAATTCCTACTGCTTCAGTCACTTTTTGAATAATATTTAATTAGGACTAAGCGCTTCTAATGGTTCAAATGGCTCTGAGCACTATGGGACTTAACTGCTGAGGTCATCAGTCCCCTAGAATTTAGAACTACTTAAACCTAACTAACCTAAGGACATCACACACATCCATGCCCGAGGCAGGATTCGAACCTGAGACCGTAGCGCCTAGAACCGCTCGGCCACCTCGGCCGGCACTAAGCGTTTCGACAGCACGCTGCCATCATCATGTGCATGACAGTTAAATTTACATTATATTAGTCTGAAGCTCGACGAATTTCATTTACTATGTCTGCACCATTGAGGTTACGTGTCGAAACAGAAACTTCTACAGAAAGATAAACATTCTAGTGTGCACATTGACAACGTACACACTAAAATATATTTGTCTTCCTCTACAGGAGTCTATTTAGACACTTGCCCTCCCTGCCACACACAGCAAATGAAACAAATCACACTTCTGACTAATATTAATGTAACTGTAACGCTCCTGATGATTTAAGTATGCTACCGAAACGCATCGTGCTACTTAAATATTGTTAAAAGACTGAACTAGTCAGTACGAACTAGACTTCGGAGTCGTTACATGAGGTCATAAAATAGTTGCGATAATGTTAGCCGAATGTCCTAATTATTTCTGTTGATACCTGCTTGTTTATTATTTCCATTTTCTCTCCCATATTGCGATTACATGAAGGTGTGCCATATTAATTTTGCTGTACTAAATCTATAAACTAGTCCTACGTTCCACCGTAAATAATTAAATAACTGTTTTGCGTTCACTTTCGTTGCATCCACAGAACACTGTTACTTCCTTATTTTCGTTTTAGTGGACGAATTGTGCTCGGATTAAGAAGGCAAATGTGTGAGAATTGAGGGAGAACCCGCGAACTTAGTTACAAAGTTCTAACAGGTGAATCACAAATTTCGTCATTCTTCGCATGCAGACTGCGACACTTGTCTCTGTATCTTCAACGGTCACATGGAGCGGCGCATTCTTGAGCTTCTCGACACTGTGTATCAGCTCAGCAATAGTTAACAGAAAAAAAATGTAATGAAGTTCACGATAAATTATCATACCACATAATCTTAAAGCTAAATAAATGTAAGTAAATGCTGTAACATAGGCAGCATAGAAGTTAATCATCCATGGGATAAGAATAGCCACACACATCATCAGTATCTTGTTATGTAGGTACATGGTAATGTTTTTCAGATAATCCTCTCACCTTCGTATAAAAACATCAACCCAGTTCAGCTGTAAATTGTTTAAATGTCTGTTCTCAAATCTCCGCTGCCGTCAACTTAGCCAGCAACAGTACTGAGTGAGAAAGACACAACAGAAAGAAGTAATTTGCGTACTCTGTGCATGCTGGTCGTTCGAGAAATGTGTGGATACGTTACGACACGTGCTAATAGACTTAATGTGAATATGGATACCAGGTTTTTCGACTATGGCGAAATCTCGAATATTGCTCTTTCTGTGGAATGTTTGAATGGGCAGCATGGGATAATGCAGGTGCAGATACCGATCTCCAGGCTGGTATTTTGTCCGCCATTAGCATCTGCTGCCGGGTTGACACGACGGCAGTTCGTTCTACACACCGCCACGGTCGTGCACGCTGAGCCACAAACTCTTTATTTGAACGCCGACTTAACTCAGGCTGAGGATATTTCATAGGAATGGCGTATCTTTGACTCTGCTTTAGTTATTCTGTATTAAAAAAAACACTGGACTCGTATTTTCGAGTTTCTCAGAGCAAGTACGTAGTCTTTAGAATTTCTTACATTTATACCGCTAAATTTGGAGTGTGCTTTGTGGCTGCAAACCAACTTTTGGCTGCTCGCTCCTTTTGAAAGCGTTTCCACTGTGTCGGCCGATATTGGCCTCACTTTTCTGTGCAGTGGGCGTTGTTAACTCGTACCGGCCGCGATGGCTTTGAGGACTGCGCGGATGCCGTTTATTGGACAGCGCTGTGCGCCCTAACGATGCTGGCAGTTACACTGCTGGGCAGTCCTACTTTGAGCCAGCTGTGACACGTGGTGTTTTACTTACACACTTTTTCGCGCGTCGAACGGGATTCCATGTTTGCATTAGGAATACAAAATGCAATAAGAGGGATATTTCATTTTGCTGGCGTGTAGCTGTGATACTCTACAGTATGAACCGAAACCGTGGCGTAAGATGATTGTGGCAGCGTAAATTACTCATTAGAGAGGTGGAACGGACTCGGTGCATGTAGTAGAAAGATGATTGCTTTTGCTACTCGAAACAATTTTGGTTTGCTGCAAATCGGTCCACATGCTGTTCCAGAAACTTATTTCCTTCTTCTGAAAATTAAAAAAGAAACCATTCGTAGGTGTTCTACTAATTTACTCATAAATACTCTTTTAATGTTCCACTATGGAGAAAGAACTGTACTTCATGCTTCAGATACTGTGGTTTCCTCGGTAACCTCTCACAATCATCGGTCGCACAATAGTGCATCGAGATAACAGAAATGCAACTTCCATGCTGACAAACTACTTCCTTGCTCATTAAGATCGTGGAAGGTTGTTCATTCGATTAAATTTTAGTCCACTCTGCAAAATCCAACATTTTATTTGCAGTCCTGAGGACTTTTTAACATTTACTTACAAAGGTATTTTTGCTCCTAATGTATATATTTTTTATCTGTGTAATTCTATACTTGATGATAAAGCGGCCGATTGGTAACATCACCTCCCCCCCCCCCCCCCCCCCAAAAAAAAAAAAAAAAATTCTCTGCCAGCTGATTCCACAAATGTCCCGTTGAGAAGAAAAAATTTCGCTTTCTCTGATTCACTATTATTAGTGACGCAGTTCCGTCATTGTACGAGCACTGTTTCGTTCCATTCGTATTTGTTTAAATACGGAAACTGCGCAGCAGTTCCTTACCATTCGCTCCCGTTTCGTGACACGCCGTATATCGACTTACATACTCAAACCACCGCACGGTGCGTTGCGTAGGGCACTACGTAGACCATTGTACCGCTGTCTACCCCCTCCCCCTCGCTCTTCGCCGTTTTCCTGTTTTAGTCGCAAGTGGTGCACGGGAAAGACGATTGTTGGTAAAGTCTCTCCGTGAGCTTGAATTTCGCCTTCGTAGTATTTTCGTTAGAGGTGCGTTGGCGGAGGAAACATAACGCCTGACTCTTACAGGAAAATACATTCTCAGACTTTTGACATAAAGCACGTGGTCATGCAGAACGCCTCTCTTGTAGCGTCTAGCACTGGGGTCGGCTGAGTATATGCGTGACGCCTTCGCGTTTGCCAGGCGAACCTCCAACTAAACATACTGCTTTTTCTTAGATAACCTCATTTTCGTCTTTAAACCTGTTCGGTATAAATCCCAGACTGACGAGCAGTATCGAAGTATTGTAGAACGAGGATTTTACAGGCTACCTACTTTGTTGGTAAACTAGACCAGACATGTCTGGGATTCCTCTAATGAATTTATGTAGCATCTACCTTACCAGCGATTAGTTGTGTGTGGTCGTTCCACTTCAGAGCTGGTATTTCTGCCTGTTCAAGCGCAGTACTTTACATTAGTTCGTATTGGTGGTCAACTGCCAATCTCTGCACCAAGCGTCAATCGTCTTCACGTCTTCCGTATTTCGGTACAGTGCTCTGCCTGCACACTACAGCATCATCTCCAAAAAGCCTCATGGAACGTCCGACGTTATCTACTAGATAATATATATTGTGAAAAGTAACGATCGTACTACACTCCCTTGGGTACGCCCGAAGTTACTTCGTCTGAAGGTTTCTTTCCATTGATCAAAACATGGAGTCTGTTTGCTAGGAACTACTCAAGGAAATCACACAGCTGGTCTGATATTCCATACGTTCGCGTTTTGCTTATTAGGCGGCAGTGTGGAACTGTATGGAACGAACGCATTCTGAAAGTCAAAAAACGCTACTTCAATTTGGGAGTCGCTATGTAGCGGACGAACAGAGCTCGCCGGGGTTTACACGATAGTTGTTTCCTAAATATATGTTGATTCCTACGGAGGGCGTTTTTGGTCTCCAGGAACGTTTTAAAATGCGAGCGTAAAATAATTTTCATTCCGGTGTTTAACAACAGACAGACGTTAGCGTTATCTGTAGTTTGGTGCGTTTGTTCTACAACCGTTCTTGAAATCTTGAACCACCTGCGCTTTTTCTGAGTCTCGAGGAACACACCGCTCCTTGAGTTACGGTTCACTGCTGCTAGATGCGCAAGTTTAGCATACACTATGTAGTATGTACATCCTCAAATTCCTCGAAACAGAATTTACGAAATATTTACACATAAATGTTATCAGCGCCAAGTATTTCGTCTTAGGTATTTCGATGGAGATTGCAGATGAAATTACAGGGTTCAGTAGGTGTAAGGAGTTGGAGCTGCGTCTTAGGAAATAACACAAAGGGGAAGTAGGGTGCAAAGATAGAATTACGCCCTGGGGCAGCAGAGCTCGTAGCCTTTGGCCGGCTTCGTGGTGTCGGTGCAGCCGGGAGGGGACGATGTCGGGGAGAAACTCGACGCGCTGTTTGTTGGCCTCTACTGCACCACGCACCCGTATTTAACGAGCACGGGCTCCTGTCGTTCATTCTTCAAACCAGATTTTATTCTCTTTTCACAACTACTTTTGAAGCTAAACCATAAGTATCCGCACTATAAGCAGACGCAGCGTGAAGCATGGCATCGTACAACCTACCTATATCCCCAACGTAGAGCGAAAGAAGTCTCCCCAAAGAGAACTTGTACCCAGTCGCACTTCAGACAGCATTTCAGTATGAGTTCGAAGAAGGCCAGAACATGCGATGGATGTTGACTCATGGCAAACATTTGCAAAATCATTTTCCGCGAAATCTTAGAACTGTCACCTTTCCCTGTTGTTATTCTTGCAGTTGAAAAGTCAGATAGCTCTTTTTTCTCAAAAAGCTTTCAACAGTAATGTACACCGTAAATAAATAAATATATAAATAAATAGTGTGTAGTACTCCTTAGATCCAGTATATACGTGTGTGTGTGTGTGTGTGTGTGTGTGTGTGTGTGTGTGTGTGTGTGTTTCAGAAGTGGTCTTAATAGTGTGGCGTCAAACTTCGAAAAAATCTTCCTAGTAGTGTGTACACCAACGAAGTTCATGTACTTGAATGACGTCATTTTCCACTCAGGCTGTAATAGTTTGGTTCGATTTGAAAAATATCTTTCATGTAACTAACGTGGCGGCGCCGGTGGTGGTGGTGGTGGTGGTGGTGGTGGTGGTGGTGGTGGTCGTCGTCGTCGTAGAAGTAGAGGATCAGAGTGACAGATTGATGACAGTAACTTGTTTACGGGAGACTTAACATGAGAGAATGGGTTTCAACTCACTTTCAACACACCTGTTGCACGCACCATTGTCATATCGCTCTGCTACTTGAAATCGCAATTACCACATGGGGTTGCAGACGACGGTTGCGGCCGCTGTTGCCACAGTTTCTCTTTGCGGTGTATTTATTTTACGCGACAGAATATCTGAAACTAAAGTGCGCGGAAAAGCGAAGGCTAATATCTTCCTGTAATGGATATCATACGTTACGAGAGCTTGTGAACCTACCGGGAAGGAAATGCAGAGCTGTTTCTGCTGCAGCAATATTGTGTACGCTGGCCGAGACGATCCGACATCATCTCTCCCTGCTATGCCCGACTACCAATCATTCTGTTGCAGGCGTGATAGTAGAAGATCGGGATTTCAGGCTACACACATCGCGTAAGACCGAACGTACAAAGTTTTCCCGTATACTGCGTGTCAAACACTGTTGTACCGAGTTCACTTACTAGTGATAAGGCATAGCTGAGGCTTCAGAAATCGATGGTAGCGTACATTGTTTGTTATAAAACATTGTTGGACAATAGTTGTATTGATCAATAAGACCGATAGTTGATTCCAAACACTGAGACAGTGAACCTAAAAATAATTTCTCAGCTCCTTTGTAAGCTCCGCGTTAACCAATCCGACAGCAGCGGCGGCTCTGAGACGCTGCCGCCGGAAGCAACCCGCAGAGCATGGCTGTCGCGCGCGTAGCCGTACGTCAGTTGTAGGCGCTGCTCTTTCAGTCACTTGCGAAACTCCAGTACCCATCGTCCTAACATATCATAGAAACCCTCCCACAGCTTCGAAAGGCAAAGTACAGCTGTTACAATGTATCATAGCTACAAAAACTATTTAGAGCACTGTAATCAGCAAGGCTACGGCAGCTCATTTTGGTACATATTTCTTCGACAAAATAATCTTTCGAAAATAATGCACTTTCGTGCCATTGTGCTATCAGAACGTCTTGCCCACAGAAATTTTTCCGCCAAATACACCTTTACAGAAGTAGTAGTGTTTGTTTTTCAGCGTTGATCAAGACATGTGCGAATTCTGCCAGGTTTCGGGTTGGGGGAGGGGGGGGGGGAATAATCAAATGGTCGATAATGGGTTATGTTGTAATGGAAAGACACTTAAATTGTCTGTGCGTGCTTTCCACCTAAATTGGGCATCTACAAGAGCCTGAAAACGATTTTTGCGGTCAGCCAGAAAGCAACGGAGGACATACTGTCAATAATTTCCAATCTGCAACCACATAACTCTTTGTATTCAGTGAAAGAAAATGTTACTACTTGGTACTTACTCATCGGGGTAAGGAACCACGACTACAAATCAAAATTTTGAGTTTTAACTAATAGTAAGACAAAATGACCTAGTACTGTAACTAACATCCATATAGAAAAACTAACTATTTACAATCTAGAGGCGATCTGTACGGGAAGTTCCAAGGAAAATGGTTTATCTCCCTGACTTCTAATCACTAATTGCTCGCCCTAAAAGTGGAAAATAATCTCGCCAGTTGCCACGCGGTTTTGTCATTATTACGAGCGGCATAGACACATTTACTTTCGTGAAATCTAAGCGATTCAGGTCGACATATAGTCCTCGCGAATTCACTTCCTACTTCTACCGAAAACGCTAAAAAGTCTGCCCAACTGTGACGTCATCCGAGGTGCAACGTACGCGGGCGTTTTACCGACGCGGACAGTTTGATGCGAAGTGTGTCCTAGAACTGCGTCTCTGGCTGTATTTATATAGGGGCGCAGTGGCTCGCCAAACGGAACGCCTGTTACCAACTGCCGTAGACACAGGTAGCACTGTCTACATGGCTCCCTTCTCAGACACGTATTAATTGATAGCTACGTCGTTTAACAGTTCACTATTCTTTCTCTATATTTATATGAATGGTTAAGTTTGCTTTAGTTAGTGAACATGTTTTAGTTCGACTGTATTTAAACTATGCCGGCTAGAATTTTTAGAACGGAACAGACAGAGCAACATGACCTGAACTGCCTCTTAACCATTGTTATTTAAAATACAGTCTTGAAACTTAGTACAGTTCTATTATTTCATGCATGTAATCGAGTACTGTAATTGGAACTTTCTATTACAAATACAAATGATACTTAATATACTATGAATAACGACGTTTTCGTTCCAGATTTGACTTTTTCGTAAGTAACTTGGAAACTAGTAGAGATAGCTTATTGGTGTTACATGTTTGTTTTTGCATAAGGCAGGGGATACATACGAATTTCCTGCTTTCTGAGTCTAATAATTAGCGGCTTCTATTTTTCGTAGAAACGCGAATTTTAACCAAACTATTGCTGTGATAAAGTTGAGACTTGTAATTTTTAATTGTCCCATACATTTGCGTATTCCCGCCAGGCGTGTTGCTGGCGGTAGTGAACTGGGATAAGACACCGCACACTCGCTTGCCTCTGTACCTCTTACAACGATACATCGCTTGTTCCGCCTCAGGTATAAGAAATTGTCGGTCGTTAGTACCTTTGACAGGAAAAAGATCATAATGTTTTATTTAGTGAGTACATTTTTTAAACAGACCCAGCAAATTTTTCTGCTGAGCTGCGGGCTTACTGTGGTACCAGTGCTAGTAACTTCCTTCGGTCGTTGCATTCGCGAAAGTTGCTTGGCACGAATAAGCAATTGTGGATTTCCATGCGTGTCCTGACACCTGTCTGTGGGACGCGGTGGAATTGAATTGATTCGGTAACATGGTATTAATATAGTACTTTGTTTATTATAATTACAAGTTAACAAGTCTGTCATAAGTTATTTCCCTTATTTACTTCCTTTTTAAGAGAATTTATTGCGCCACTGAATTACTAAGGAAGGCTGCAGTAAATTTACTGAATGCAACAAAACTTACTCAAGGCTTTCCAGAGAAAATTATGCGTCTGGTACGTTTCCCCAACAACGCAAACTAACTTTTGATGAGTGGGTCAATGGTAAAGTGCCAGACTGCCAATCGAAAAATTCGGGTTCGATGCCCAGTCACTTATCACTTGTTTCACCTCTAGCTATGTTGGTTGATGCTAGACATACAGAGTTCCACCGTGACTCAGAATCCAGTTTCCACTGTAGGTTGCCTAATAACTGACTGGTTAAGTCGTTTCAGAGGTCGGAGGAAACCAACTTGGTGTTGAAAAGGGGACTGATGACCATAGCTGTTAAGTCCCATAGTGCTCAGAGCCATTTTGGTGTTGAAACAATTTTCGGATTGATGATAGATTGACTTGTACTGTTGTAACTGTGCCAATGGTATTTTGATCCTGCTCGGGAGTTGGGCGCAGACTCATCTAATCAATGATCTTTTGTAGTACGTTACTTACTATTGTATTCATCGCTTGGCGTGATAGATACTGCCATACTTTCAAATAAGAAAGTTTGTCCCAGAGACATAGTATTTCCAACCACAAATTGCGGTCGCTTTCCGCGCCGCTCGGGATGTATGACTCGGTGTACACTGAATACTGGGTATGTGCAGCCTGCAGCTGATGTATCTTACTTCGAGACGTGTATACTTGGTTGTGGTAGGAGCGTCCTAGGATTACTCGAGGGCTGGTGGCATTCGCATAATGGCAGTACCTACCTGGGAAGATCTTGGTAGTAAGCAGCACGTTCCGGCGTGACACCTCTTAGGGGGTTAACAAAACGAACAGTGAGAGCGCTTCCATTCCTCTCCTGAGGCTCACTGGCTGAAAGGCCGGATTGGTTAATCGTGTTTTGGAGTTCTTCGTAGCTCACGGGATCCGAGGAATCAGCCAGCGCCACCCGGGAGTGTAGGCGGCGAGTGTAGCAAGAACATTGCTTAAAAATGCCACATTTCTCCAATACGGAAACCCTACAAAGTGCGTTCTGCCGTGCGGACCTAGAAATCTAAAAGTACTTTCAAAGTTTCCTGCCAGAGTATTCGGTTTTTGTGAGCCTACTAGTGCTCGGTACGAAGACGACTTATTTCAGATCGTGGAGTCAGTAGCTAGCCGTGAGTTGTGTTTAATGAGGAGGGGGGGGGGGGAGCTTTATTTGAACCCTATAAGTTACCGTGCGAAACTGATGTAACGCGTTTTGTGGGAGTTTAGACCTATCGACTTTGAAAAGTTATCCTGTTTACTTTTGTACTTCTGCATACATTCTGCGCAACCGGTGCAAAGTGGAGGGTACCTTGTTCTGTTACACGTCATTTCCTCTCCTGTTTCACTCTCATACAGAGGGAAGGAAAAACGACTGTCCGTATGCTTCCATTCGAGACCTAATTTCTCTTATTTTTGTTTGCGGTCCTAGCACAAAATCTACGTTGGTTGCAGTAGAATACTTCTGCAGTCAGTTTCAAATACCGGTTTTCTCAATTTTGTCAATAGTGCTTCTCGAAAAGGTCGTATTTGCTACACAGATTCCCGTATCTCAGCTCATATCGCGTGTTGATCGAATTCACAGGCAGCAGATCTAGCAACACATCTAAATAGCTACTATATCTTCCTTTCAATCACACTTCGTGGGGATCCCAAGTACTGAAGCAGTACTCAAGAATGGGTCGCTCCACTGTTCTACACACAATATCGTTTGTAGATGAGATAACTCTTCCAATAAAGTTTACCATTCGCCATCCGTAATTGTTTTGTAGAGGTTGTCCTCGAAAACTGCAAGGAACCAGCTGTAGGCGATTTATGAGCAGGTAGTGGTGTCGGGTCTCGGATCTTCCTTAATTCAGACAGAAAAACGCAGGACATCAATCATTAGTTTTTCAGGTCCGTCAAAGTTAATCGTGTGTCGCATATCAGACAGCGGCTGGTGACTTATTTTAATACCACTTTTCAAATGTAGCAGTACAGAATATTCATCGAAGCCCGTCAATCTACGTTTCGTAGTTAATCTTTGTGCCAATGCTTAGGTTAATGGTGACAAGTCATGAGATGGCGGTATGCGCGCGCGCACGCGCCCACACACACACACACACACACACACACACACACACGTATCGCTTGCACAAGATATAAAAGGGCAGTACATTGGCGGAGCTGTCATTTACGCTCCAGCGATGTATGTGGAAAGGTTTCCGACGTGATCGTGGCCGCACATCGGGAATCAGCGGACTCTGAACGCGAAATCGTAGTTCGAGCGGCACACAAGGGACATAGCGTTTCGGAGGTAGTTCCGGAATTCATTATTACGAGATCCACAGCGTCAAGAGCGCGCAGATAATACAAAAATTCACGCTTTACCTCTCACCACGGACAACGCAGTAAGCGACGGCCACTTAATGACAGAGCAGCGACATTTGCGTAGAGTTGTCAGTGCTAACAGACGAGTAACATTGCCTGAAATTCCGGGCGAGGTCGCGCAGTGGTTAGTAGTGGTTCAGACATTCGTCCGGCTATCCACATTTAGGTTTTCCGTAACTTCCCTAAATCGCCCCAGCCAAATGCCGGGATGTATCGTGTGAAACGGCACGGCCGGTTTCCTTTCCCAGCTTTGACACTACCCGAGCTTGTGCTCCGTCTTAGACGGCCTCAATGTTGACGGGACGTTAATCCCAATCTTCCTTTCTTACTGCGTGAAGTAACCACGGAAATCAGTATGGGACGTACGATGAACGCATCTGTTAGGCCAGTACGTCGAAGTTGGGCGTTAATGTGCTATGGCGGCATACGACTGTAGCGGTTGCCTTCGCTAACAGCATAGTATCGCCTGCAACGCCTCGCCTGGGAACTTGACGACTGGAAAACCATGGCCTGAGCTGATGGTAGAGTTAGTGTGGCGCAGTCCTCACGAAGTCTTGGACCCAAGTTGACAACAAGGCACTGCGCAAGATGGTGGTGGTTCTGTAATAGTGTGGCCTGTCTCTACATGGAATGGACTTTGCCCTCGGTAATATTCGTATGCTTTGAGGCCATTTGCAGCCGTTCATGGACTTAATGTTCTCAGACAACGAAGGAATATTTATGGACGAGAATATGTGCTGTCACTGGCCCACAGTGTTTGTGATCAGTTTGAAGAACATTCTGGACAAGTCGAGGGACTGATTTGGCCATCCAGATAGCCCGACATGAGTCCCATCGAACGTTTGTGGAGGTCAGCTCATGCACAAAATCCTACGTCGGCAACACTTTCGCAATTACGGACGCTATAGAGACAGCATGGCCCAGTATTTCTGCAGGGGACATCCAGACTCTTGTCGAGCCCACGCCGCGTCGAGTTGCTGCACTAAGACAACAAATGGGAGGTCCGACACGATATTAGGAGGTGTCCCATGACTTTCGTCATCTCAATGGCAGTAGAGAGGAGATCATTGGTGCAGTTGGGGGGAAGTCTTGGCATGCACTTCATAAATCGGGGCGTGTACATGGGTGTGCGATAGTGATTGGAAAGAGTGAGTGACCGGTTGGTCGGAAGCAGGGATCTGACAGGCGCCTTGGCGTGCCGTGGCTGTGTCCGCACTAGGCGCCGTGCTGCGCGGCCTGTGAATTGGCCGCATCCTGCGCGTCGCCACTGCCATTTCCCCGCCAGCCGCGAATTACCGCCGCCCGGAGGCGCCGCCGGAGGTCGCGGCCTGCTTCCTGCCCTATTGGCTGGCAGGTGAAGGCGCCGCCCCCGTCACCGCCGCTCTACCGCTCTTCATGGAGAGAAAACTCCAGGCGGCGCCAGCAGTCCGCTGTTCGAGATAGAAGGAACTGCTAAACTACAGGAAAATATAAAAATCTAAGTTAGAAAATCAATATGGTGCTGAACAGATAACTTTCCACCAGATGGTGGGGGCGTTGTGTTGAGTTTTAGGGTGTCTCCCGCCGCGTGCTGGGCGCGGGGGACCGTCGACCTTACCTCTTCTACCAACTGCATCGGCCATCGTTTTTCTATTAGATTTTAATTGTTTTGGGATCCGGCTTTCCCTTTTTTTCTGCTGTCTTCAAAGATGTAGCTCTCCGATAAAGTGAGGATTCCTTGTCATTGATGCTAGTTGCTGACGAGAAAACAGTTGCACAGGTTTCTGTTCCCACGTTTAACTCTGTAGTGCATAACGTATCCGGATCGTGTGGATTGCGGGAGGGACGCTCCCTGGTGCTTGCTCAGCCCCGAGCACTCTCGCCTGCTGTAACCCGCCTACTGACTTGATCATTCTACTGCCTTACTTTACTGCTGCCGACCCAACTGATGTTCATTACGTTTTTAGACTTATCACTTGTTGCACTGCGAATCTTCCGGGTGAATGGCATTATTTGTGTCGCTATACTTCTATCAAATTTCTGAATGAGAACTCCAGACGTACTCTCTCTTCACCGTGAGACTGATGACGTCGTTGTTTAATATCTCAACACCCTCATTCTTCCCAACCCAACTAACCGCTCTTGTCACCAGTTAAAGATAAAAATATCAAAATAGTTGTCTTAGGCAAGTCGACACAAGCAACAACTGTTTGTTACATTAATGTAACAAGAACAATAAGATTTTTGTGTCAAAATTCTAAGTTTCCAAGTCGACTTCTACAACAGTAGTTACAAAAAGTCACTATGTGTCTTAGCTTTCGCGTTATTTTCGGCTTTAATGGGGTCGGTGTATCATAGAAACTGACAAAACGTCCGCGTTGGTTTTCGTCGTCGGATAGCGAAAAACATTTTAACTGTCTTGTAGATCGGTTTTTAAGAATACATTAGCATCGTTAGTAGTCCTCTACTTGTCCTTTCAAGGAGTGTTGGTCAAACAGTCTGGCCCAGTGGATAGGAAAAAGCTTCTTAGAAACAAGGAGTCACACACAACCTGTTACATATTAAATCTCAGGCAGTAGTGAGAGCAGAATCAACAGATCCTTCTTGAGGGGACCATTCACAACGTAGTACAAAAGTTTGGATTTCCTGGACTCCTTGACAGGAAACCCGAAAGATAACGCATTGCAATTTGCTGCCCTTGTTGTCTGCAAAGTGACGCAATTACACTAGCTAGCAGAGACTATAGTGGCGCCTACAATTCGTGTGTTGTGGGTATTTCATCTTTCATCGTCGTAGCATGAAGTGCACTGCTATTAGATTATCGTAACACGTGGCGTATTCCTTCGGTCTTGCCGGAGAATACGGTGTGTCTTGACTGAAGTCATCCATTTAGTGAGCTGCAAGAGGTAATTAGAGTAATGAGATGCTTCTGTTGTCAGCCCCAGTATCGTGATCCGGCAGTAGTTGGACTTGAGATCGGTAGTCTAATAAAATTTTTCTTTTGCGCTAATATAAGGTGCGAAGTTATTAGATTTTACGAAACGAAATAGAGAGATGATAGCGATGAAAATAAAGAAGATAGTCACATTAAGTGATAAACTATTCGAAAACACAGAACGGAAATGTTTTTTAAACAAAATATGTCGTGACCAGTAAAAATACGTGCTAATTTCCATAGATGACTTGTACCAAGATAAACGACAGTTCTCCAGCGACTCAGATCCCCCTCTGCTGTCCGCAAATCATATCCGAAAACATGTAACAATTCATGTTCGAATCAGACCCGGAGACATGCTCGGGTGTCATGTTGGAAAAGGCGACGGCTTGCGGAAAGCAGGAAATCGGAGTTGGTACTGGTATGGCACAAATTTTCGATCGGCACAACATATTCAGTATTTTTCCTGTTCGTAAATTGACTTTCCGATAAAAGGTATCTATTGAGAGCCTGTGTTGGAGGAAGCAATGGGTTTGATATTCAGTACAGCGCCTTCTTGCTGTGAACCGTCAGTATTCCATGTGTGGCTGAAGTGTACTTCCTATTTTCAGTAATTTTTTTACTGTCTCTTCATGGGAAAAAAAAATTCTGAAATAGCTGTCATTCAAAGTTCTGTTCTTGTCGTCCACCGTATGATCTGTGCAATATCACAAGAAATCTTTACCGTGTACCACAAAATCGTACTGAATTTGTTTCATCCGCATTGTTAACAGGCGGGAGGGATTAAACTGGGCGTCTTTCCGTTCCACGGTTTCCCAGCGTATTCGCTGGCTCCCACCTTCCGATTCGGTTCGCAGAGTGGCATTGCCACTGTTTGTGGACATGGGCAACTCGACGCTGGCTGGTGCACCTGCTCCCGCTGTCAGCTACCTAAATAGAATCTCCGATGTTGAACTTTCTTAGGAGAGGCCCCATATTCATCATGTGCTGAGAGATTTGAAAAAAAAACACGTACAAAGCTTTTAGTAAACCGTTCTTCCAGTGAGGGGTAGTCACGACCATCACGCCTCTACCTTCCTACTTCACGTAGCGTATATGTTCGGGATTGTAATGCCGCTGGTTCCAGTCTCATTAGTAGCAACTTTTTTGTGCATTTAGAAGCTTGCTTATTAACAAACAACAATATAGATTAACAAATATTGAATCATATATTGTAATAAAACTAAAATTTGTTTTTTCATTATTGGCGACGCGAAAAAATTAAAATTTGATGCCGCGGTGATAACTGTCTTATTGTCAAATGGAAAATGTGTATAGATCAATAAACAGTTCTGTCCGTAGAATTTAAAATCTACTATTTCTTCAGTTTTATCCAAATTTTGTAGTTGTTTACATTACTTTACACACAGAACGTGTGAACAGTAACATTGAGCCAGGTGCTGTGGATAGTGTGTGCCTGTCGCGAACACGTTAGTTTTTGTGCTTCGTAATTCCTAAATCAAATGACGGAAAATACGATGAGAAACAGGAAAAAACTTACCGGATGATCTAGGAAGAACATTTTTGATCTTAATGCCAGCGCACGTGGTTTATCCATTCCGTAATCACACATCATACAACTCAAGCTGCACACTTATTTATACATTTCAAAACGCTTCGCAGCTGCAGTTTAATATGAGCTGATGAAATATAAAGTTTGTTGTGTCGTATCCGTTTTAAATAAATTTACATATGGAAGGACATTATTGTAAAGTAAAACTTTATAGTTAATAAAATAAGTATAGCTACCGAAATGTGTGTTTATTTAACGTATTTATTTTATGAAAGTATATTTCCAGCTGTAACAATTGTAGGGTCGTACCGTTTGCTTTGTTATGTACTCCTACGAAATCATCTGTCCTTTTCATACTGTTCAGTTTCCGCTGGTGTTCGTAGAAACGGATTTTGAAATTTCTGCCTTTTTTTTCCCAACGTTGTGTTGACAACTGCTGTGTGGTACTTCATATACTCTACTGTTGAATTTTTAGATATCAGTGTTTATGTTCTGGACTGATAAGTGTCTTAATTTATTATTAGTGAAACATGAAATTATTAAATTTTTTCGAATAGGTTATCAGTTTTTTGTGTAGTGGGCTTAGATATGGAACGCTAGCAGACGTTCTCTCTCCCGCCTGTACCGGAATTCGTTCTTATTTTCGTGTATTAATGTGTGTAAATTATCATTTTTTGGCTGTGTAGCCATTGTTTGACAGTAGCTTTTACCGTATTCAATTTTATCTTAAGGCTGTTTTCTTCTAAATTGAGTAAGTGTGGTTGTGTAGCATGATCCTGAATCGTGCGTATTTTTGTGTTGTGGCACAGTGTCATATGTTGCTTATGGTCACGTTCATGTATGTTTTCTGTATCTGCGGAATTTGTTTTTGTTGGAGAGTGGTGATGCTAAGACACAGAAAATTTATGGTTTTGTTGTGTTCATGTTTTTCTATAAATTTTACATTTTTGTAGAAAGATTTGAATGATGTAAGTAGTTCATTTCCTCTTTTGTGACATCATACAGCAGCAGTATATCAACATACATCCAGTAATATACTACATTACTTTTGAGTGTACTGTTTTCTGTGAAGAATATTAGTTGCAACGTGTGATTTCCGATATTTCTGAAACTAACAACTTTTCGTGTTTTACTAAGATTTCAAAAATTATTTCTATTATTTCCACAGTTGGCACATTTGTAAATAAATAAGTTACATCGATAGAAGAAAGACTGCATGGACTCATATGTCTTTAATTTCCGTTGCTACATCGTTTGTGTAGTTATTGGAGTATGAGTTATCAATAGTATTTTACGGATTCAGAATTCTATTCAGTGATGGATAGGCTGTAAAGATGATTAAAAAACTCCGCCAGAACAGGCTGTGAGGGTCCACCGGTACCGACCGGCCGCCGTGTCATCACCAGTCCACAGGCGTCACTGGATGCTGGTATGGAGGGTGGAGCTTATAAGTCAAGAGTAAAAGGGTACAGATAGGTTTCGGTGGACTTTTTCTTGGTGCACCAGTCAACTGGAAAGATTCGCTAAACGCATAAAGCAATATTTTCCTTACGATAGATACTGTCTGTATCATATTCGCGAATCGAGCCTCGGGTGACAATTTTGTATGTCTCTTTTGTGCGAAAATCCTCCATGGGGACCCTTGCTGTGAAGTCTGGTTACACCAGCACTGTGATAGAACACGGAGGTTTACCGTATCTGTTCTTTGAAAAAGGTAAGTCGTTTTCCGAACATTTAATAAGGTCTTGGGGTTAGCACCTTGTTTGAATAGACTGTCGCTACCGTTTCACATAATCAGCCTAAGTGAAAATGGGTCTTAGAACTAAGCTTATGAGCTGTTGGGTCGTGATGCCCAATCTCCGAACTGTCTTTCCGAAGGACAGCCACTTCAGAATTTGGACTGCATATCCTACCCCGAGACTCTTGGTGTGAGGCTGGTATACCGTCTTCCTTGGAAAAGAATCTCATCGCTGCGCCCCAACCTTATTTCACCAACATAACACGTTGATGTGTCGATCCAGTTACGTTCACGGCACATAAACAAAGTGTAACCCAGTATGGCAGTATTGGTCCAGTTAATACGTATCCATATGTTTCTTTCCTTCTCTATTTATTAGTACTCTTTCCTCCGTGTAGCAATTGCCCTCGACTATGGTAGTGTGTCGCTGTTACTGCTCATTGTTTCTGTTCAGGCTAGTACGCGCGCAGTACCGATTGCCAATGGCAGTATTGCGTGTTCGTTTCCTGGTTAACGTGATCATAGATTAGGTGCCTGCGGTGCATCTGCCCTTTTCCATTGAACTCCAAAGGTAAAAAGCTCGTCGTAACTCATCTGTATGATTATTCCCGAAGCTAGAAATGTTGTAAGAGGCATCCTTGTATTACGAATTTGTCTCTGTACGAAATTCTTGCTCTTCTGGTGGTGCGAGATTGAGTTGCACACGTTAAAAGCAGATTTGGCTTCGCTGCATTCCATAAAGCAAATGCTGCCATCTAGGCAAGCCGCCGCGGAGCTGGTAGTTCTGCCACTTGTCGCTCGATGGCGTCCAGAGCGAATCTGTGAAGAGCATCGCGTAACGCCAGAGAGGGCGTTGCTTGTAATTCGTTTGACGATGATGATGCCTGCGTTACTATCGTATTCGGTAGGATATGATTATATCGAAAAACACTGATCTTACATTCCAAAGAAGAAACATTTCCATTATGCTAACTACGCCCCAAAGCATAATATTCTCCTCTCCCATTTCGCCACGAAACATTTATCTATCGGTACTGCATTAAACCGTAATAAAATACTGGAATTTTAGGAGACTAAACTTTTTGGCGAATGTTTCAGTAAAATGCACGGAAGGATTTTTAGCTGCCCTTAAAGCGGCCATGTGGTTCTGTGCGCAGCAACATGATGGTAAAATAGTCTTCATGAAAACTATAACAGTATCGATAGCTCGCACGAAGCATGAAGCTGAGAGTGTGATGACACACAGAATCAGTGTAAAACACTGACAGAAGTGAATCATGAAGTGTTGGGACTGCACCGGATGATGAATAATTCTTCCGCAACACAGTGATGAAACTTCTGGTGTAGAGTGCCAACAGAATACTACTCTAAGTGTGCCGTTGTTGACTTCCACAATCCGAAGGCATCCACAGTATAGAGAAATGTGCGTGCTCGTAACATGTTCAGTATCGTTAACTGCTGAAGTCTGAACTCTTCTCCAGCTCACAGATACTAGAATGAATAACATGTTTCTTGCTTGGTATTATACGTCACAGGGCCCGAAAGTAGTAGTCCATAGTCGTTGGGACCACCAATGTTTACACCAAATTTAGATGTTAACAGCATCAGTGGGTACTGCAGTCGGCTGTAGGATCCTTACCGCAACTTGTTATGGTGGCGACATATATTTTCCATACAATGTCTGTCCATATGTTAGAATGTACAAACCTATTTTGCAGTCCAGCGGACAGTGTCTACCACAGATATGTCAGCGACTCAGTGTCTCGGTTTGAGCTGAGGGGTTTGTGATACACCAGGAACCAGGTTCATTTGTGTTGAAACTGGATATGAAATAACTTTAATGAAGCTCTGATTTTTACCATTGAAAGGCACTATGCTTCAGTATTTTAGTTATTAGGTTATTTCCATGTAGTCAGCCTTCGCGAGCTTCCGCCCACCATTTTTCATTTTTGTCAAAGAGAACTGGTTCGTATCGACAGTGTACTCGTTTCTGTCGTTCCTCGCTTTATATCTTCACGGAAAAATCTCGAATATTAGGTTTATCAAGACATTCAGACGCTCTTAACACGTTGATAATACTTAGTTTATTTCCTCCTGATCCAAATATTATTCGTAACATACTTCAACAGACCGTCATAGAACATAGAGGGTTCGTTCAGAAAACAAATGTAGAGCCATTAACTGGATACCGGAGCGCTACTAAATACGCTACATATGATCGCATATGTGAACAATATTTTAGTTTCTGAATTCTGTGCCTTTATACCTTAAATGTTAATCTCAAAGTCTTCGTTCGGACGTTATCGATCAGCTGAGACGCAAGCAGATATCCTGTATTAGTTCATATTCAACTTCTGCCCCCTTTGCACTCAAGTCACGGCAGCACTTTCAACCTCCAACGAGCTTCCAAGACTCTTTTTTCAACCTTAAATACATTTGTTCTACTTCGTAAGCTAATATTCTAATAGGGCGTCTGTTCTTTCGAACCTTTGCAACGGAAAGCGATGGTGCGTCGCATTTGCGCACATTTCGTGGTATGTTGTCGAAGTATCACAATATTCACACCTTCTTCCCGCGCGAGAATGCCTCTCAACGTTTAGGTGACACAAAACTCTGGCTATTCCACGCTCACTTCAGTTACCACGTTCCGTGTTTAGGACAAAGAAGTCTACTACCTCCGTCTTCCGGTTGCTCTCACATTCTCTCATATTCTTCTAATTCTATAATATAATTCTTTCGTTACCGCCTACATTCGTTCTTCCGCAGACAAACCTATCGTTATTATCCGTTTATGATAGTATACCACATTATCGTCAAAGATACTAGACGTTTATTTGCGCTGTACTGTGTAGTTGCTGGAAAATAGCCGTTATTACCAACAACGGTATATTCTTTCGGAACATTTTTCCTCATTTTTTACTTGGCTGTTGTTGGTATAACCTACTCACACGATATCCTGTATTCGGGCCCGGTAAGAGAGGGAAAATCGTCATGGGTGATCATGTGTTAAATTTGTAAATTTTTGACTTGCGTTGTACTGTCGTAATCATTGCGTGTATTATTATGTTAATAATCTTCACTTGTATCCAGCTAATTGCTGTTGAATGAGACTAATTTTTCGTGCCATACGCGTTTCGCCTTCATTGTTTGAAAGAAATCGTCAGTGACAAACTTCATAGATACTACTCTACATGTGTTCAAGTTTTATAGCTGTTCGGCAGCTTATTTGTATACGAAATTTAATTCTTTCAGCACTAAGAAATGGACACTCACTTTCTGAATGTTGCGTTTTGGATTTGCACACCTTTTATTTTCCATCTAGAGCTACACTCTGCTGGCCATCTTGTGCTCTGTGTTGGAGAATACTTTGCGTGCCACTGTCACGTTCTTCCAGTCGCAAATGGTGGCTGGCAAGAAATATTGTTGGTTTACGTTCCTCTACCTCTCTCGACATCAACAGAGGAGACACGAGTATGTTTTCCCTGACTCTTCAAGGAACACACAGTGACGGGTGATGGGCAAAGCCTCTCTTGCAGCGTAAATGCCGATGTGCTCCTCCGCGACCGTTTCGCCCTAATTGAACTAATATATAACGAAACGCGCTGCTCTTCTTTGAATCTCTTCTGTTTTCTCTGTCAATCCTTTCTGGTACGGATCCCATACAGTCGATATTAAAGTATCGGTCGAACTATTCTTTTGTACACTACCTCCTTAGGGGGTGAGTTGCACCTCCTGAGTTTGTGTTGTATGCGGCAGCGTTCATAGCGTAATTTGACTTGCGTGGTACAATGACGTACTGCAGGAATGCGCGCCAGCTCGTGCTGCATTCGTGTACTAATGAGCTGCCATTTCGAGTGTGACAGTGATATGGAGCGATGGAGTGCACAGCATCGTGCCTTTGCCATTGAAAGTTATTTCAAGAATAACGACTCTGTTATTGCTACACAGCGTCTGTGCCGGCAACATGTCAACTTGGGACGTCATGGGAAAGTTCAAGATGAAGGGACCATTGTGAGATGTACGTGCATTTCGAACAACAGGTTCTGTTCGCAGTGGCAAACCGGCAAGAAGTGAAAGAACTGTGCGGTCACCAGAAGCCGTGCAAAATTTTCGTGCTGCACTATTGCGTAGCCCAAAAAAGATCTGCTCGTCGTCATGCGCAAACTGTGCATATGTCTGATCTCTCATTCAGGAGAATATTGCACAAAGATCTTCATTTTCACTCATATAAGCTGCAGATTGTTCAGGAAATTAGATCTTGCCATTGGGTTTCACTCGAAAGATTCTGCTTAACCATACGTGATCCCCTTCGCCAAAATCCACAAATGTTGCACACCATCCTGATGTCAGATGAACCTCATTTCGAGTTATGTGGTTCAGTGAATAAACGGAATATGCGTTATTGGAGTGATGTAAACCCACATGAACTGCACATCAAGTCCTTGCACTGTTCTCGTGTCTCAGTGTAGCGGGGAGTTGCTTCCTTTGGGATTATTGGCCCGTACTTCTTTAGGGATGACGGCGGTGTGGCTGTAAGAGTCACCAGTGAACGCTACCTAAAGATGCTGCAAGACTCCGTTCTTCCCCAATTAGGTATGGTCGATGTGGATGTGGAACAGTTATTGTTTCAACAAGACGGATGGACTTCGCATATAGCCAGAATTTGCATGGATTTCTTGCGACAGGCATTTCCCGGTAATTTCCCATTTTGGTGATATTTCCAGGCCGCCTCGCTCACCTCACCTCACCTTACCTTTAATGTGCAGAATTTTTCTTTTGGAGCTACCTGAAGCAAGAAGTGTTCCGAAAACGTTCTGCCACAGTTCCTAAGTTGAAGGATCGCAAAAGAAATGCCGTCGGCAATGTCCCAGGGAATACGTTACGCCGAGTTACGGAAAGGTTCCAACGTCGCCTAGATGAATGTGTTGTGCAGAGGGTCATCATTTGACGGGAGTCATATTAAAAAAGTAATCCACGCAATGGACAATGACTTACACATTAGTAAATGGCATACCTTTGACTATTAATTGACATAAGAGGTAACAAATAAATTACAGTTACTGTCTGATGGTGTGTTTTTAATATCCTACTATGAACGCTGCCGCACCCTGTATGATAGCTTCACATCAAACTGCTCTGTATGCCTTGCCTACTCTGATGCTTATGGACTGAATCCACTAGTTCAACCTTCGTGTAATCATACATTAATGAGAATTTCCGCGAACTTAATGCGTAGTTCGTTACATTTATTTATATTTAGGTCCGTTGGCAATCGCAGCAGCAGGCGTCGATCTTCTGTAGATCTTTCAACATTTCGTTAATGTTTCGTAGCGTTGCAACGTCTCTGTAGACAGCAGAATCATCCGAAACAGCCGTAGTCGAACTTCCGACGTTACCTAATTGGTCATCTGTATAGGTAAATAAAAGTAATGGCTCTATAAACGTACCTTGAGGCATGCTGTGAAGTTACTTTTGTGTGAGAATATTTCTTCCCATTAAGACTAGAGGCGCTGTGACTACGTAAACTTTACCGAAACATTAACTGATAATATTCTTGTCGAGTGTGCAGCCGAATTGTACAGTAATCACAGTGACTAGAAGTTTGTCTTCAGTCTGGCAGCGGTCGCACCTGAAAATGTCAGCCAGATGCACCTATGAAGTATTGCGTGAACGTGACTGTATGACACTGTTGCAGACCCGAAAAGAATAATGTGAATAACGTCCTGTGTTCAATTCCTTGAGAACTCTTTAATCGAATAACAATGTTTTCGTTAGATGACGTTAGAACTGGATCGAACGCCTTGTGGATGTAAAGGAACACTATGTATGTGTACTGGCATCAGTCTCGTGGACGAAAATAGCGAGCTGATTTTCACACGATCATTGTTTGCGCAGTACGTGGAGTTTCCTACAGAGGAGATTTTTCGGTCTCCAGAAATGTTACAATGCGCGAGAACAAAATGTGTTGTGTAAGTTTGATGTAGTTAGTGCATGTGCTCGGCAACCCTTCTTGAAAACTTGATTACCGAATAGATCACTACGGGAGTTGACAGGGAGCACCTTGCACAAAATGCGGAGAAGTGAGTTGTACCTTGGCGCTGTGGGCCATTTGCAAGGGCGCACAAATGAACTGGAACCGGAGCCAGCGCCGGACTGCGGCGCTGAGTGGATTGGAGGGCGGGGCCCAAACCCTCGCTCTCTGCAGCCCTCGATTTCCGCCGCATAGGGCTCGTGCGCGCCAGCACTTGACCTTTGGGCGTTTGGGCGCGCAGAATAGGCTTTCATTTCCTGCTCACCGGCGCGTCCAACGCCGATTTGCCACGATAATTGCCTCTGTCTCTTCACCACGCTTTTAATTCCCCACACACTAGAGCAGCTTTTTCATACTGGAAGTCCATGTTTACCCGAAGCTTCATAAGCTTCGGTCACTCAAACGGAAAGCCCTCCGTGTAAGTATAGGACGACAGAATAGCAATCTCCATAGCTCACGTTCGTCTGCTAGTAATTTAAAAGTTCTAACTTACTATTCCGCATTTATTTTCGTATCAGTTGGCCCAGAGGTCCCTTGATTACATCGCTATTCGCTGACACTCGATGCCGATCGTGACTGTAACTAAATCGATGGTAGACAATGAACACCTCGTAACTTGACTTTTTTAAATTTTGCAGCTGAAATGAATTTTTCTTAAAAAATTAAAGTGGCACAGAAAGTTGTTCTTGTGTAATTGTATAGTAGAAACATAGTTACTGACAGATTAGAGAGATGCATGCGCTTTCAAGTTTCTCTTTAATATTGGACACACTGGTTATTGGAGTTAGGAATTTTCACAAACAGACGGAGCTACGAGGTTTTCATTGTCTACCACCGTAATACGTTCGGTATGTTTGGCAGTTCAACGAAGAGCGTAAAAGAGTGGCACGCTGACAGCTGTGACAGTTAGGTTGCACACAAGTCAGTAGCAGACCGGCTCGTTATGCCATTAACAGTTCAGCTCAATTTCCGCTGCCATTTTCATACGCGTGGCGCCGTGTTCCAGGCCACTATACACTGAGGTGACAGAAACCATGGGTACAGCTCCATATATCCTGTCGGACCACCTATGTTTAGTCGTGCTGCCTGTATAGCGGTGCGAAAATGTTGCCGGTGCAGGATTTTATGCACGAACTGACCTCTTGATTAAATACCATAAATGTTCGATGGAATTCATGTCAGGCGACCCGGGCAACCTAATCATTCCCACAAATTCTCCAGACTGTTCTTGATCCAATCGCGAACAACTGTGGCCCGATGACATGGCTCATTGTCATCCGTGAAAGTTCCATCGTTGTTTGGAAACATGAAGTCAATGAAAGGCGGAAAATGATCTCCAAGTAGCCGAACATAACCATTTCCAGTCAATAGTCGGTTCAGTTGGACCAGAGAACCCATTCCATTCATGTAAACACAGCTCTCACGATTACGGAGCCACAACCAGCTTGCATAGTGCCTTGTTGGTAATTTGGGTCCATAGTTTCGTGGGATCTGCGCCACACTCGACCCTGTTATCAGCTCTAACCAAGTGAAATCGGGACTTGCCGGACCAGACCGCAGTTTTCCAGTCGTCTAGGACCCAAACCGATATGGTCATGAGCCCAGGAGAAGGCTGCAGGCGATGTCGTGCTGTTAGCAAAGACACTCGAGTCGGTCGTTTGCTGCCATAGCCCACTGACGCCAATTTTTGCCGCATTGTCCTAACGGATACGTTCGTCATTATGTCCCATATTGATTTCTGTGGTTATTTCACGCAGTAAGGGAGGAAAATTGGGTTTAACGTCCCGTAGACATCGAGGATATTAGAGACGGAGCACATGCGCGGATGGTGTCAAGGATGAGGAAGGAAATGGGCCGTGCCCTTTCAGATGAAAAATCCCGTTATTTTCCTGCAGCGATTTAAATGGCTGGACACGGGTTTGAACCACTACTAACCACTGCACCACCTCGCTCGAAATTTCACACAATATTAATTGTCTGTTAGTACTGACAACTCTACGCAAACGTTGCTGCTCTCGGGTGTTAAGTGAAGTCCATCGACCCTTGCATTGTCCGTGGTGAGAGGTAATGATTGAATTTTGATGTTCTCGGCACACTCTTGACACTGTGGATCTTGAAATATGGAATTCAATAACGATTTTTGAAATGGAATATCCCACACGCGTAGCTCCAACTACCATACCGCGTTCAGAGTCTGTTAATTCCCGTCATCAGACCGTAATCGCGTCGGAAACCTTTCACATGAATTACCCGAGTCCAGATGACAGCCCCGCCAATGCACCGCTTTTTCAGATCACGTGTGCGAGATACTACTGCCATCTGTACATGTGCATATCACTATACCATGACTTCTGTCACCTCTAGTCTTCGTCTACAGGCAGGCTAAGTGTGAAAATGCCGACTTGAAAAATATATGTCAAATAATTAAGAGTATCATATTCTAAAATTGTTCGAAGTTCGACAATAATTACTTTCTTTCTCGCCTTAGTGTTAAACCTGCGAGTGTTTCATTTATTGTAGTCCACGTCCTTGATGATGACAAAATGAACCGTTACATATAGAATTACATGTATCTGATTTTTCGTGATAATCTCTAGATGTTTTTCCCTTTATTTTTCTGTATTCTGAGCATTTAAATAAGTTTGGTGTGTCAGTGATATTATTTTTTCCTACCTTCGTTTCTTTGAACTACTATCGTTCTAATAGTTCGATGGCTACCTATACGGTACTCCACCTGTAGTCTACCTGTGATACATCTTTCTTCCCTGAGTCCAGTGTTCCTTTATTGCATCTACTGTTATTAGCACCGTTAAAACATTTTGAAACCGTTAAAACAGTACATACGAGCACGGGCGTACCAGGTTGGCCACCAGCCGTACCCGGCATTACTCTACCGCCTCCACAAAACATGCCGGTGCATCTGAACGCATCAGTTACATTTCAGTGATTCATTCGAGCTATTTAGCTAAGCTTTTGGCCACTTCCTTTCGCTCTTTCGTTATTGGACCAGCGATCGTAGTGCTATAATGCTTCGTTCTCGTTCCCTGGGGTCATATGCAGTTGTTGCTCGCCACTGCAGTGTTTTCGGTTGGTTACAGCTAAGTTTTGCCTTTTTGTGGGATGACATCAGCTACAAGGTTGAAAGTACTTGTCCTCGTGTACGCTGGTTATGTTACAAACTGTTTTACCTCAGAGTCTATCTAGCGTTCCTTGCTGTACATTTGTAAGTGTGAGACATTGCACGTGTGACTGTAGCTGTGGGTGCTCAATGACGTCGCCAAACAGCTGTCCCCGTGCACTAGGCGCCTTTCCTCGGAAGACAGCTGTCATTTGTATTCTATTTATTGTGTCCTGAAGTGGAACGGTGCTAACTGAGGGGTTAATGAGGCGAGTGGCAAACAAGGCGGCGGCGCCTTAGTATTGGTTGCGCGTCGAATTCCTAACGGCAGCGGCGGATGCGATGCGCTGCGGTACGCCTTTCAACTTTACCTCCTGCTGACTTGTCGCTGGGGAAATCCGTCGTTGTCTGAGGTTCGCCAACAATCTGGGGCGCGTGCACGTGCCACTTCATATCGCAGCTGTCGTACTGTTCATTGGAATTAGAAGGCTCTCACAAAATACCGCAGCAATACTGGAAAATGATTAATTCTCAAAAGTTCTGGAAAGTGGTCTCCATTGTGCAATTCACATAACAGAGTAAGACATTGCATGTTTTTTGCTTTTGTGGTTTTTTTGTTTTGCAGCCCACGTAGTACAGTTTGTAGAAGAATTGCAGCAAGACGTCCGATAATTTGTTTCTGCACTCCAGGGCAGTGAGAGAAGGCGTTTTGTAAGCAATTTCATTAAAGCATCCAGTCTGGTGGATATCAATGTGGAGATATTAATGGCCCATTATCCCTCCGAAGTAACTGTGATGTAAGAAGCTGTTCGTACCGTTGGGCTGTATGAACCGTAGCATTGTGTTGTAGATGGTCCTCAGGTACACTGCTCACAAATTGTTGCACCGTTTGTACGTAACACTCACGGTTCACAGTAGCGTGAAATAATTTTTGAAGACTCACTCACGTGCCGTGGCACAGAAAACACCTTTGGGTGGTTACATACAGCTGACACGGAATTTGCCGTATTCCAAATTCGTTAATTCTGCGCGTTCACATACCATCAAGGTCGAACTGTGCCTCATCATATTAAAACCAGAGTTACTTCCAGCTGGTGTTCGAGAAGACGTGAGCCACTAAAAGACAACTGTACCTTCATCATTCTCATTAGCTAACAACTCGTGAACAACCCCTTGAGCAGTGCCGTGTAGCCGCTAACAACGGAGGGATCACATTTGCTAGATGGATTTCGCACAAAACTTCGCGAGCGTCAGAAATTACGCAGCTGTTACGTGTGTCTGGCGTCAGCACCTGCGGTCAGCAACTTTCGGCTACATGTAACGTTATTTCCTTTCTTCTACAAAGTGGTGTATATCCGCTCCATCACGGACTTTGTGATTGCAACCTCACCGTACTTTCTGTGAAGGCACTGAATCTCGGCTTAACGTAGGTTTGTTGTGGCAAGCCTGATAATGAAGTGCCCTAGAGTATGTTGCTGCTGCACTTCATTTGCCCTGCTGTCTCTAGGTTTTCGTGATGATTCCTCTGTCGTACTGTGACCATCCAGCCCAAAAATTTCATACAATATGTTGAACAATAGTTACGTATTACGAAGTCTGATTTTAAATGTCCATCATGATTATTGGAAAAAGAAGTGTTAAATGAATAACGTATGAAAATGTGAACACAAACTGAAAATAGTAATGAAGCACGTAATCTCTCATGAATCCCTACGGAGTTGTTGATAGCTACATCTTAGCTCACTAAAAAAAAGACAGGATGTTCTTCGACAGAAACATAAATTTTTTTCGTCTTCAGCAAGAGGATGATATCCACATTAGTGAACGGATGCACTGACGTTCCTCTCCACACAGGCAACACCTCAGTTTACTTGCGTGATCTGTAGTTAATCGGCTAGTGAGCTCGCATTTCTTGGTGATAATTTGAGCTAGATTTAAATTTTTGGCTTGATTTGTTTTTCCTATTAAAACTAAATTATTTTACTTTACGTAAAATATTTGTTTGAAAAGAGAGAATAGCTACCGGCACCGTATTTTGTATACGTACGCAGATACACTGAGTAACATGAAAAGTGAAGCATTAATCTAGTCGAAGGTTGGTCGGTTGAACGAAACACCTCACTTAGGCACGATGGAAATGCAGATCATTAACCAGTAACTGCAAGCGTGCCACAGGGAAGTTTACTTGGGCGCTTGTTCTTCATACAATCTAATACTTATCTGATTGGCAATATTTATCGTAACCCCAAACGTTGTGCAAATGATACAGTTATTTTAAGTGAAGTACTGTTTGGAAAAACTGCTCACTTACGCAGTTAGATCTTGAGTTCAAAGCTGACTAAAGATCGGCAACTTATTGAAGTGTACGGAAATGCGGAACTATACAGTTCATAAGACCCGTAGTGGTAGTGCCGTGTGATTACAACATCGATGAGTCGCAAATGGAATAATTCAACTCACAGGAATTACCTAGATAGAACAATTGATAGCGACATGGAATGGAATGATCACTTGGATGCACTTGTAGGAAAATGAGGTGGCAGGCTTAGAGATGTTGGTTGTATACTCGTAATAGCAGTCCACAAGAGAGATTGCATACAAAATATCTATGCTATCCATCCGAGTATATTGCTTAAGTACTTACGTGGGATCCGTATCAAATAGCACTAACAGGGGATGTGAACGTATAGAAGGAAGTCGGGCACGAATTGCGACAGATTTGTTTCACTCAGCTCAGAGCGTTAGGGAAATGCTGAAGAACCTCATTAAGCACATGACTGAGGATAGAAGACGTTTACTGTATTTACAGTTTCAAAAACGTGTATTCAGCGAATAGCCAGAAGTAAACTCAAGCTTCCTACATACGCACCCATGGAGTACACGAGGACAACATTAATTACAACACGCACTGAGCGATTTTAGTAGCCGTTCTTCCCGTGTCGTATACTCTAACAGAACAGGAAGAAAGCATAAGATGTACAGTGCTAAGTACTTTGTGCCGTTCACTTCACACTGGTTTGCAGATTACTCGTAGATGACAACCAGTTGATCTACTGATCAACGCATCCAGCCATTTCAGTGAACGACGGCGCAACTTCTCCTTCAGTATATTGGAAGCGCAGCTACAGGTTATTGCATTCGAAAATCTGGAACAAAATAACACGACAACGTGGGGAACGGAAACCTGAACCTTGGAATATGTCGTTTGAAACCAATGCTGCCTGCAAGCCTTAGCAATACTAGTCATGCTTCAGCTGACAGTGTATACAAAACTTGCTAAACTTCTTTGTTACCTTAATCTGACTGCTTCTGCAGATATAGAGTCGACGGAGTAGTATTGCGACAGTACTCCCTCTTACAGAATCAACGGTTCATTTGCATGTCGTGATAAAAATATCTGTAAATGCGATTTAAATAAATGGTCGTTCGAAATACATTGCTGGTAAATTCGCCCTGCTAGGAAGACGTGAAAGTGGACGCAGAGCGTGGCGGAGGAAGCCGGAGTAGGCGTGTGGTGCAGAGGGAGGCGGCGCGCTGTGTGTTGTGTGTGGATGCTTGCGAGGGCGTTGACTCCTTGCGGGGCCTTGTCTGGACCGCCGCTGCCGCTGCAGACTCCAGGCTCCCCACTACCCACTCCGCAGCCCAGCTACTCCCACCGGACGTGCACTCTCTCTCTGTTTTGTTTCTAGCTATCTGCCTTAGCCGCGTGGCGTATCTGGGTGAGACCGGGTAGCGACGCCGACACCGCCACACCATCTGACGTCTACGTGATCTCCTCCACGTAGAGAGACCGGAACAAAACAGTTATCGCATAACAGGCTCCGTCAAGATCAAACAATTGCCTTTTATCGTCATGATAAGGTTTTAACGATTTGTGCTCAGTGGAATCGAAAGCACGGAATCATAAATGCACCACACTAAGAAAAGTAGAAAAGCCCTTGCAGTGAAAGGTAGAGCCATTTTCCGATCTGGAGTTTGTTTAGGTACATGTATTGTGTCCAACTTCTTTACCGTGAAAAAATTCCATCCACAAATTGCTTTCCCATTGGAATCGACACTCTCCCAGGCACAACATCTGGCGTTTTGCTAATAAGTCAGACGTGCCAAATCTGGTGAACAGAATTGGTACTGCAAATCCCTCGATTTTCGCAGTACCGAATCACCGTCACGGGTAGATTAGGATGGGAAAAGCCGACCGGTAAAAACAGTAACCGATATTTTTGTTTGGTGCGCCTTATAAAAGGTTTTTCAATTTTTACTAATAAAAAGAAATACCTATTTGCCACAGCAGCAATGCTATTTTTTTTCGTTCTTAAATAGAATTTTTTCTCAGAGTAATATTCATTCGTAAAATTTTAGTTATTTTGTAATATTAGGTTAGTATAGAGAGTGGGAAAAGCCATCAGCACTATTCTAATATGCCTACAATTAGAAACTAGCTACAAACACGAGATAAGAATCGGTGCATCATTGCAGAGAGAATAATGTACCTATTGCCGTTAGTAAATGCAGCGTGCAAGATTTCCCTCCACCTGCTCTGTACAGTAGTTCGTCGCTGTCATTCTCGGACGTTGTTTGTATTATAGAACGGACCATCTCTAGTTTGGAAGTATTTGGAAGAACAGGTACATTTGATATAGCTGTAATTCTAAACTCGGGATGATAACTGATCCCTTAATTTTTGTGGTTGCTTCAGGGTGAAAAATTGATACAGTCTAAAAGTGACGATGCAGGGAAGTGGTCAACTTGCGACCTTTCGCTGTCGCCGCGCCCGTCTCCTTCACTTTGCTGCAGACAGTGAGACGGATTACTACCACAGCCTCGTCGCATATCGATCGTGATATCCCGCCCCTTCACTTTCATTAGAATTTTTAGTCTTTATTCAAAGTCTACGTTCATTACTGGGAGTAATAACAATAAAAGCCGAAAATGGGTTATTTCAGAAACCCTGTTGTTCTGAGGTTAAACTGGACATAAAATCGGTGTACCTGAAAACCAGTTGTTTCGCCGATAACCACCATCCTTGGGATAGATGTATGTTTTTAATCGCTAAGCGGCTCTAAGGCCCCCATTCAGTCCCTTGTTGACCAGTCTGGTGTGGCAATTGAAGATAGCAAAACGAAAACTGAAGTTTTAAATCGTTAACACAGGATAATTGTAGAAACATCGTCATTTGGCCATAGGACAGACTCCCGTATGGATGACATAGTAATAAGCATACCTGGCGTTGAGAAGCAAATGATAGATTTGAAAGCAAAAAAATCACCAGGTGCGGGTGGAATCCTAGTTCGATCTTACTAAGAGTACTCTATGGCATTGCCCCTTAGGTATCTTGCATTTATCGTGAATCTCTCGCTCAGCGCAGAAGTCCCAAGCGACTGGAAAAAGGTGACTCCAACATTTAGGAAAGGTAAAAGAACTGACTCGCAAAGTAACAGACAAATATCCCTAACTTCTGTTTCTTTCAAATCCTTGAATACATTCTCAGTTAGAATATAATAAACTCTTTTGAGACTCAGAAGCATATGTGCACGAATCAACATGGTTTTAAAAAGCATAGCTCGCGCGAAATTCAGCTTGCCCTTTTTCTCACATGATATACTGACAACTATGGATGAAGGGTAACAGGCAGATTCCATATTTCTAGATTTCCGGAAAGCATTTGACACGGTGCCACATTGCAGGCTGTCAACGAAGGTACGAGCATATGGGATAAGTTCACAGATATGTGAGTGGCTCGAAGACTTCTTAAATAATAGAACCCAGTATGTTGTCCTCGACGGCGAGTGTTCATCAGAGACAAGGATATCGTCAGGAGTGCCCCAGGGAAGTGTGATAGGACAGCTGTTGTTCTCTATACACACAAATGATTCGGCGGACAGATTGGGGAGCAATCTGCGGTTGATTGCTGATGATGTACGCAAAGGTGTCGAAGTTGAGCGATCGTAGGGAGATATAAGACGACTTAGACAAAATTTCCGGTTGGTGTGATAAGTGGCAGCTAGCCTTAAATGTGGAAAAATGTAAGTTCCTGCGGATGATTAGAAAGATCATGCCTGTAATATTCGGATACAGTATTACTAGTGTCCTGCTTGACACAGTCAAGTCGTTTAAATAGCTGAGCATAACTTTGCAGAGCATGTGATAACTGTGGTAGGGAAGGCGAATGGTCGACTTCGGTTTATTGGGAGAATTTTAGGAAAGAGTGATTCACCTGTAAAGGAGACCGCATATAGGACGCTGGTGTGACCTATTCTTTAGTACTGCTCCAGTTTTTTGGATCCGCACCAGATCCGATTGAAGGAAGGCATCGAACCAGTTCAGAGGCGGGCTGCTAGATTTGTTACCAGTAAGTTCGAACAACACGTGTTACGAAGATGCTTTGCTAACTCAGATGGGAATCACTGAAGGGAAGGCGACGTTCTTTTCTAGGAACACTATTGAGAAAATTTAGAGAACCTACATTTTAAGCTGACTGCCGAAAGATTTTACTTCCGCCAACATAGGTTGCGCATACGGACCAGAAACATAAGGTAGAGATATTAGGACTAATACGGAGGCTTATTGACAAATGTTTTTCCCTCGCTGTGTTTTCGAGTGGAACAGGAAAGGAAATGACAAGTAGTGGTACAGGGTACCCACCGCGACACGCTGTTCGGTGGCTTACGGACTGTCGATGTAGACGTAATGAAACATAATTTTATTTCATGATCCACGGTCTAACGTATATTTTTCACCCAGTCAGATAATATGACCCGATTTCTAAGGCGAGCTATATTTTTGCCCTTGTAGACGGCGCCCGAGTCTCACTCGTGCACTGGCATAGCCAGTACCAGACTTGGATTCGGTCGCCGTCTCGAAATGATTAGCGTTAAGACAAAAAGAGTCATTCACAGGAACGGAATAACCTTCGTCGTTATTATCGGAATGTTGAAACATTGCGAACTTATTCTTCATCACAGGTGTGATGACGTCACTGTGAGTGGAATCGTCCTCAGAACAGTAAAAACATTGATTCACACAGTCATCCAGATCTTCATTCTCACTAGGAACATCTCAGTAAACATCGAAACCCTCCAAAATTATTACATATTTCTCCATTTCCTTCCAGTTTTGTGTAGGGCCATCTGTGAAAACGTTATGAAAGTAGTAACTGTTTGAAATGTCAAAATCAGGATGCTGAATAAGCTAAAAGTACAAGAAGGCAATGAGATTTAATACATTGACTAATGGACGAAGTACTTAAAAATATACGAGTATGAAATCAGATGGCATCAAAAGACAGCATGTAGGAAATGCGAGTTACCTCGAGATCCGTCCGTAACGTATGGCAGCGAAAGAGGAGTAAACTCGGGATCCGTCCGCAGTGTGTTAAGATAGTCCGTCAACACCATAAAAAACCCTTTTGAATACAAGGTATTTACGTAGAGTGAAAGCAGCAGACATGCCTCGCAAAGTCAATTGTTTTTATAAGTGCATATGATATGAACATGGTATTTATGTCTAATAGCCGGTATCCAGTACGCTTTTGTGCAATGTTTTGGCGTTTATGGTTTCTTCACCTTTGTTCTTTTCAAGTGAGCAGAACGGACTGTTGTAAACTGTCTGTCTGTCTCTCCCTGTAATATACCCTGATAGTCATCCACCGTCTGCATATCAGAAGTGACATTGAAATACTGTTGTAGTAACGTCTGCTCAGGCACTGATTACATTCTCAGCCCTATCTTGATAATCCAGAATGCAGTGGCCGACACAGTAGGTCCCAGCATACTGTAATTTAGTATGTACAATTATACACATTGCGCTGCCATTTAGGAGCTGGGGTTGAGATACTAGTTCTCGCTCACCAGCTCGAACACTTCGTGTCGCCTGAAGGCCTATCATAATAAAACTCGAATGACCTCCCTTCTGTTTGATCCCATACGTTACACTATTGGACAATAGGCCCCGTAAAAAACCTTTAAGGTGTTACGGAACAGCCGCTACGAAGCCGACACTGGCGGCAGGGAATTAGCCTAACCTCCCCTGCCCCGAAATTACTCCTGATAACGTGATTTGTTACCGCGTCTGACCAAAATAACGCCAAAGACGCTTAAGTGTTTACTGTGTCCCGCTGCCAACGTACGCCCGTTACACTCGTATCTGGAGGTGAGTCGCCAAGAGCTGTGAACACTGTGCGATGTGCCCAGGGGTTTCGTTGCGGCACCAAAGGCCGCTTTGCTTTTAATAATCGCCCCACTAAAAGACTGGCCTAAGTGACGGACCCATTGTTTGCCTTGGTTTGCAAAATTCAGGAAGTATTCGGAACTTGTCCATCACTTTTGTCAATATTCACTAGAACAGACAGTTGTCTTTCTGCACAAATCCGTGCTGCGTCAGCTTCTGAATTTCCTGAAAAGCAGCACATGTCGGAAACGTGAGAGTTAACACTTACTAAGTTCTTGCTAGTGTAATTCCCTAATGGAGGTATAGAGCACAGTACAATACCAAGGTTTTCCACAAACAGCAGTAATGTTACACAGACATCGGAAAAAGAGATTTTCGGTTGGAAAGTCGGGGTTAATAATGTAGCAGAGATTACTTGTGTTTACTTCGAATTTAAAATTAATTTGAACACTCATGTTGTCATTCAACTCTTTGAAGTAGGCTGTGATGATAGGTATGTGCGAAGACTATTAAGTGTGTAAATGCCAGGTTTCGTTTCGAAGTACTATAGGATTTGCTATCCTTCATAAATTTGACGTCACAGAAATGAACAACAGTAGAAGTCATTCAGTTTGACTTACCGTATGTGAAGAGTCTACATAAAGCACACATGACCAGCTACGCTACGCTCGTGTGTGGACTGTCATTGCCGTGCTGAAAGAGGGTGCGCCGTGTGTGGACGAACTCTTCGAATTCGAAACTCGATTACAGCACTCTGTTCATCTCGCATCAGGGCTTGCGTGTAGACTTCAAGAATAAAGATGTAGAATGTTAATAACGTCTGTTTTATTTAAAAAGTTTTAAGAGTGTTCACATACGGAGGCATTATATTCCAATCTGCCTTCGTATTTTCCGTTACATATGTTACAAAACTGTTAACATACAGTACGAGGTTTGTCACGCGATCTGCGATTATTTGTATATTGTGGTGAACTAATGTGTCGCTTTGTTTAATTGTCCTTAAAATTACCAGGTAGGTACTTACTATTACGAGTTTCCTTTCCGTTTCGCGAACTTCACTTCCAGTCACGGAACTCGAAAATAGCGAAATTCTCAACTGTCCCTGTTTATGAACACACAGTTCTGAGAAATATGTAGGCTATGTGGAATCCGACCAGTATGTACGCCCGAAGAAATGATATCAGTAGCGATGAGTCCTCCGATCGTAGTTTTTCGGGTTCTTTGTATAAAGCTTAGCGACGCAGTGTTCAGTAATGTCCTCAAAAGTTTTCATTCATTGTCCTGAGGTCAGTCAGTTGTGTGCATGACTGGTACTAAAGCAGGCAAAATTGTTCTGTGCATAAGCTTTCAGTTAACTTTTACATACTGATGAGACTTCGCACAGCAATGGAGAATATTAATGGCGACAAACAAACGTGAAACATTTCCTGTATTCTAAAGAACTATTTGACCGAAACTTCTACCTTGATAGCTACATTTTTTGCACTTTCTCTTACATGAGAATTATCATCACGTAGCTACAGCCCTGTTATGCATACACATTGTATTCTAGAGTCTCAAGACCTCAGTGCGCTCTACTTTTGTGATTTTGGTGTTGGATCGTATGTCACCGTTCATCATAGTAAAGTGCTCGTGCGAATTTCCTCGGCCGTCGAGATTTTCTCTATAGAACCATTTTGCATTTTCGTTTCTGATCCTTCAGTCGTTCATTTTCACACAAAAATAATTTGTGGCTTCGATGTTGAGATCCTTCATTTCTTCGTAGCATGTGATGCGATGTACTAAAATATAGTTTAAACATTTTTTTTTTTTTTTTTACGAAGAATGGTATAGATTTGTTTGTTTGCTTTGTTCAAAAGGCTATTCAGCGTTTAGCATGTGTCATCCAAAACTTATGGCGTGGCGTTACGAAGTAAATATTATAATAGTAAACGGTTTTGAAATTCAGTCTTTCATATTGTTGTATCGCATAGAACATTCCTTATTTGATACTGGCCATTAAGAGACGTAGTTTTTTTTTTAATAGAGTAGTTTCATGACACACAGACTTCATGTTCCTTGGACAGTACATTATAATGTATTAGACATTCACTGTAGTATGTGAAAGTGTATGCTCAGATATTATGAGCAGGTTTTACATGTCTGAATTAAATCTCCGCAGAGTTATAGAAAGTAGTTAAAATTTTGCTTGCTTGAGTGACTTGCTTGAGTGTTTGATGTAATCCTGTAGCTAGCTGTCGATTGACGAGTCAGTACTAAATTCAGAGAACAGCGTGAAATATCAGATTTAGCGATATTGTACAAAAAATTAAATCTAACTTGTATAAATGTATACTTTTTTAGAATTGACATCCAGCACATGTAATCAATGTTTTACTACTTATGTACGCATCAGTATTATAGGAAACTCGACTTGTAACGGTTGTTGAACGTGTGCTGCTGTGTAATTGCTGAACATTTTTTTTTCATTGTGAGTGGTGGACAGCACTGCTTATATGAAGTTACTCCTGTCTCTCGCACCAGTGTAGATACAGATTCGTAGAGCAGTTTGGTAGGAAGATGTCAGTGCTCGTGAAACAAGTAAATATACAATGATTAATAGTTTGTTTTGGTACCCCGTCGTAGAAGGAGTAAACAGAAGGCAACACAGTAGTACGGAGAGGAACTGATAAACACGATACTGCTAACGCTGCTTCGCTTCCGACTGCCCAGTAACGTTACCTCTCACAGACTAGTCGCAGCCTCAAAATTTGGTTGCGTGGAAAGGCAGACCCACCGGTACACATTTTCTATTCTTAGTTGAAGCTTCAGCCAGATTCCTTGATTCCTTGTTTAGCTCTCGCTCTTCAGACAACTGCAGCAGTCCGCGAACTAGATGTAGGCTTCCCATGAGACGATGTGCTGTTCACTATGGTCATTGCGGGAGAAGTGACTCAGAAGCTTTTAGGGCTTACGAACATTGTGTCGGTTGGCGTGTCATAAACACGGAGACATTGTGGGGGTTAGAGATTAATGGGGATTAACAAGCATGATCCAGGCTGGCACACAGCTGCCGGCCTAGTCAGGCAGGGCTCCTGAGTCATGGCGCCGCCACAGTTGGAGTTCATTCCGTCGGCTCGCACTGGGCCAGCGAGCACCTTCACTCTCTCTCCAGCTGTGTTGCGGAATGCTGTTGGCTGAAAAGACTGGAGATATTGTTGCTTCAGTAGCAACACAACGGCCGTTCATTGTTTCAGAAATGCGGTGACCTGCAAAATGCATAATCTGATCAATCACCAAATATAGAATTTAAATGACCTAGCATCAATCGTAATAAGTGATTTATTCGTTCTTCATATAAATACGCCCTATTTTCTCGCTGAGAGCATTCATATATTTGCATATACTGGTAAAACTATAGGGGTTCGACAAAAGCATGGAAACACCACACATTACCGCTCCTAATACGATGTAGGAAACCCGATGGTATTGAGACAGCTTCCAGTCGTCTCGGAATGGATAAATACGGGTACTGTAAGATTTTCAGGGGACTAAAGTCGACCGCAAAGATTCAGTAATACTGAAATGTGATGACGGTGAGTGCCAGAGGAGATGCGACAAATTCATTCTTGTGCTTACAAAGCAAGTCCTGGACAATGTGACCTGTGGGAATAGAGGCCCTGTCGTCTTGGAATACACAGTCACCATTCGGAAGCAAATACTGTACCAGTGGATGGACCTGGTCAGCCAAAATGGCCGCATAATGTTTGGTAGTGATGAGACAAAGTAACTATGGGGCACACGCAGTACGACGATTTGGCTGCCCGAATCATCGCCGAAGCCCCGCCATATTTCACTCGTGGCAACAAGCAGTCAGTATCGTAGGCTTCGAACGGCGTAAAACAGGCGTAAACTGGGCCAGAAGTTGGAATTAGTGTCAGAGACTTTCTTCCATTGATCCAAAGTCCAGATTTTGCGGCCTCGGCACGAAGTTGTCCTATTCTGGGCATTTGCCTAAGTGTTAGGCATTTTTGAAATTTCAGTCCGCCCTGCAGTTATCTGCTTGTGGAGCTCCCTTCGTGTTGTTTTGATACTGACAAGGTTCACATGTGCGACGGTTAGATCTGCAGTGGTTTTTGCAGCTGTGGTCGACTTATTTTTTGTCACAATCCTCCTCAGTGACCGTTCTCACTCATTTCCGTCTGCGTTGTGATTTAGCGCAATCTTCAAACGCTAAACACTTCAGCTTCCTTGATTGCGAAAGCACCCATCATATGAGCTCCAACAAGTTGCCCAAGTTGGAATTCACTCAGCTCCCACATAACGAGCTCTGAGCTACACAGAACATTGTTCTGACCATGACAGACATTTCCTGTGTATTGAGGACATTGTAACAGATGCCGTTTGTGTTCAAATACCATAGCGCAACCTTCAAACATCGCTAGCATCTGCATGCATTTCTCGCGGTGATACCATATTTTTGTCCAGCCTCTGTGTCAGCTATTACGAACAGCTACCATCCGAATAAAAACCATTGCGTTGGGCACTGCAAGCTGCTTTTGAAGAAAATTTCGTGACTTACGAAATAAATTACGTGGTTTGACAAGTATGGTGCTGAAGCAATTGCTGATGGGAAGGCGGCAGTAACGAATAGTACACACAATCCAAATTACAATGACAAACCCAAAAACAGTCAGATCCGTGTAATAATCAAAAATAACAGGATACCCCAGTCAGAATTAGAAAACATCAAACAAGAAGTACAACAAATACTGGAACAAAATAATGTGCAATCAGAAGAAGAAGAAAATACAGTAATGGACTCAAACATCCCAGAGCAAACATACAAAGAACAACACTCATCAATTAAACAATGAGAGCAAAACGAAATCTTAAGGCAGTCACCAGAACAAGCACAAATAGAACACGAAGTGACACACATGTTAGATATAGAAGAAAAATTTCAGCTGACATATATAGAATACAAAGACACAAATACAGACGTTAGACCATTCTTGCATAGACTGCCAAATAACCCACAAGTCGAAACAACAATAAAAACTATCAACACAATTATACACAACAAAATAAATGAAAACACAACTATGGAAGAGTTCCAACTACTGGTTTACATAGGAACACTCACTACACTAAATATACACACTAGACAGAGATCAGAACCAACCAACACACAGAAGAAACCCACAAAACCAGCATGGCAACACAGGCTACAGATCAGAATAGAAAAACTGAGAAGAGACATGGGACAGCTAACAAATTTATAAGAAATGAAATGTCAGAAAAAAAAAACGAAAAAGGTTAGGTAAAATATCACAACAAGAAGCGATACAGCAATTAGATGAAAAGAAGCAGAAATTACAAGCGTTGGCCAAACGACTTAGAAGATACAAAAAAAGTGAAAATAGAAGGAAACAAAACCAAACATTCAACACAAACCAAAAGAAATTTTACCAGACAATAGATAACACACACATTAAAATAGACAATCCACCAAACATAACAGACACGGAACACTTCTGGAGCAACATATGGTCAAACCCGGTACAACATAACAGGCATGCACGGTGGATACAAGCAGAAACAGACACATACAAGATGATACCACAAATGCCTGAAGTGATAATTTTGCAACATGAAGTCACCCAAGCAATTAATTCTACTCACAATTGGAAAGCCACTGGAAAAGATAAAATAGCAAATTTCTGGCTAAAGTAGTTCACCTCAACACATTCACATCTAACTAAATTATTTAACAGTTACATTGCAGACCCATACACATTCCCTGATACACTTACACATGGAATAACTTATCTGAAACCTAAAGATCACGCAGACACAGCAAACCCAGCTAAATATCGCCCCATAACATGCCTACCAACAATATACAAAATATTAACTTCAGTCATTACACAGAAATTAATGACACATACAACACAGAACAAAATTATAAATGAAGAACAAAAAGGCTGTTGCAAAGGAGCACGAGGATGTAAAGAGCAACTGATAATAGATGCAGAGGTGACATATCAAGCTAAAACTAAACAAAGGTCGCTACACTACGCATACATTGATTACCAAAAAGCTTTTGATAGTGTACCCCACTCATGGTTACTACAAATATTGGAAATATACAAAGTAGATCCTAAATTGATACAGTTCCTAAACATAGTAATGAAAAATTGGAAAACCACACTTAATATCCAAACAAATTCAAATAATATCACATCACAGCCAATACAGATTAAGCGTGGAATATACCAAGGACTCATTAAGTCCTTTCTGGTTCTGCCTTGCTCTGAACCCACTATCCAACATGCTAAATAATACAAATTATGGATACAATATTACTGGAACATACCCACACAAAATCACACATTTGCTATACATGGATGATTTAAAACTACTGGCAGCAACAAATCAACAACTCAACCAATTACTAAAGATAACAGAAATATTCAGCAATGATATAAATATGGCTTTTGGAATAGACAAATATAAGAAAAATAGCATAGCCGAGGGAAAACACTTTAAACAAGAAGATTACATATTGGATAACCACAGCAACTGCATAGAAGCGATGGAAAAAACAGATGCCTATAAATATCTAGGATACAGACAAAAAATAGGAATAGATCATACAAATATTAAAGAAGAACTAAAAGAAAAATATAGACAAAGAATAACAAAAATACTGAAAACAGAATTGACAGCAAGAAACAAGACAAAAGCTATAAATACTTATGCTATACCAATATTGACCTACTCATTTGGAGTAGTGAAATGGAGTAACACAGACCTAGAAGCACTCAATACACTTACATGATCACAATGCCACAAATATAGAATACATCACATACATTCAGCAACAGAAAGGTTCACATTAAGCAGAAAGGAACGAGGAAGGGGATTTATCGATATAAAAAACCTACATTATGGACAGGTAGACAATTTAAGAAAATTCTTTCTAGAACGAGCAGAAACTAGCAAAATACACAAAGCAATCACTCATATAAATACATCGGCTACACCACTGCAATTTCATAACCACTTCTACAACCCTTTAGATCACATAACATCAACAGATACGAAGAAAGTAAATTGGAAAAAGAAAACACTACAAGCACCCGTATCATCTAACACAGCCACACATCGATCAAGATGCATCCAACACATGGCTAAGAAAAGGCAATATATACAGTGAGACGGAATGATTCATGATTGCAATACAGGATCAAACAATAAACACCAGATATTACAGCATAATATTAGATCCCAATACCACAACAGATAAATGCAGACTTTGCAAACAACAAATAGAAACAGTAGATCACATCACAAGCGGATGTACAATACTAGCAAATACAGAATACCCCAGAAGACATGACAATGTAGCAAAAATAATACATCAACAGCTTGCCTTACAACATAAACTTATAAAGCAACACGTTCCCACATACAAGTATGCACCACAAAGTGTACTGGAGAATGATGAATACAAATTATACTGGAACAGAACCATTACAACAGATAAAGCAACACCACATAACAAACCTGACATCATACTCACCAATAAAAAGAAGAAATTAACACAACTAATCGAAATATCCATACCCAATACAACAAATATACAAAAGAAAACATGAGAAAATATTGAAAAATACATCCAACTGGCTGAGGAAGTCAAGGACATGTGGCATCAGAATAAAGTTGACATTATACCAATTATACTATCAACTACGGGAGTCATACCACACAATATCCACCAGTACATAAATACAATACAGCTACATCCAAAATTATATATACAATTACAGAAATCCGTAATTATTGATACATGTTCTATTACCCGAAAGTTCCTAAATGCAATATAACATATACCGTACAGTTAAAAGGAAGTGACGCTTGATCAAGGTCCGCGTCACGTCCCATTTTTAACCAGACTTAACGTCTGAGAAAGTAAAGAAATAATAATCGCTCAGACAGTGGTAGAGAATTCCTAACTGATAAGGAACTACTTCAGGAACCATGTATGTAAGAATGGAAAGAAATTATGGAAAAACTAAAATTCCTTGTCAGCTGGAAGTGACTAGGAACCAGCTGAAATTCGGAAAATAAAAAATATTCACTTTTATGTAAAAACGCAATAGTAAATGATTAAAATTTGAAAATAAGAACATTTTCAAGAAGAATTGAGAGATTTCAGTCAATTCAAAATAAATAAAAAAATTAATGAGCACTAAATGAGTTACCTTACTCAGTCGTACAAGCGAAATACTACGTCATATTCTCCCTTCATGGATTAGGTGATTAAACCTGTTCCGTTTCAGAAGTTCTAGTCGTACTCCAACATTAGGAGACAGGTTAAACATACAGTCGTCTGCTGAAAATTTATTTGAGATCATTCGCAAGTAATTCACTCATCACAATTGGACATAAATACCGGTTAAAACAAATACTTCGTCGTCTCTCAGCAGAATTCAAGATACTTAATGAAATAGTTCTCTAAAACGCTTACTTTACCTGTCGTAACATACGCTTGCTGGAAATAAAACCAGAAGAAGCAAAACTAAAAATCCTCCAAAGAAAAAACTGAGGGTATATACAGTGAGGTAAAAACATCAGTGAATGGAGAAAACTAACACACAGAGAAAGTATGTCCATACAGAGAGCGAGACGTACTCAGAATTAATCAGGAGACTCGTTTCGATTTGAAACTGGGTTCCTGAAGAAAGGAAAATCTTCAAAGTCATGTTCAGAACGTAGTCAAATTCAAAGACCTTTCGAATGACGCAGATTAATGCTGACATCAGAAAAGATACGAAACACTTCGCGTAAAGAAACAGAAAATTAATTCCAAAACAAAACTACCTAGAAGAACGTGGTAACATAAACGTTAGGAAACTAACGTGATTTGTGGAAGTTCGGTAATAAATGATGGTCATAAGCCTCAATGAAAGGCTGTGACTACGTCAAATCTTACTTTCGAAGAAAGAAAGAGCTCGGACAGGCTTTCGAGAAAGAACAGAAAAACAGGGTACTGGGTTTGAACAGTATCTCCCTGGCTGTTGGAAAGCAATTATTAAGTTGCACATATGATGGGGCATATTCATGTATGGTTCAGAAACATGGATGCTGAATAAGGTGGAAATACGGAATAATGAATTTTGAATTGTGATGCTTTAGGAAAATGTTGGAAACACGACGGTCAATGTGTGTCGAACGTAGTAGTACTGTGGAGACTGTCAAAGACAAGCGTCATGTCCATAACGAGGCATAGGTGCACTGTTCATCTCTCGACCCCAAAGAGAAGAATGGTTTGCTTGAGATTGAGTCCATTGAAGGATTGCTATTCTTTTGAGCCACATACTCCCGTGGGCCTGGAGTTGGTCACAGAGAAGATTCTTTTTTTTAGTACTTCTATTTCTTGCCAATGAAGTTAGTGATCTGTTTGAGTGATCAGCTATTGAGCCAACGATTCTCAGCCACATAACTAGCAAAATGGTAGTGGGGCATGGGGAGCCACAATTGATTGCGAATATTAGGAAGGATAGCTCCGTCTCTAGCATTTGCCGTGCGACCAAGGTAAGCACACCGGAAACTGTTCAGAACCGAGGGGTAGAGGTTCTTCTTAATTCAACACTGAATGTTTCCCACACAAACGGTGTGTGAGCCAATCGTAAATAGAAGTGAATTTGTTGATGTCTGTACAGAATAAAGCCGATGACAAGCTCGACACGTGCAGTTTGCGTATGAATGATGGAAGGAAGGACGTCGGTGCCAATCTTGTGTGGATGAAATTAAGACAGTAAATACGAGAACGTCAAGACACAGCAGCAAACCCGCGCCAGCCTTCGGGCTGAGGAGTACAGCGGTTCTCAGGATGAACGTTTTGCAAGCTGCTGCTGTTTGTTTTGGGAACTGCCGCTCTCCAGGCGAGCCAGACGTTCCCCCGTGTCATGCACGTCTTGATTGTTTTTCCTCCGCAATAGCAGCCGACGGGCGCTGTAGTTGACGGTTTGGCCGCGGGAGGCGCTGCGTACGTGACTGCGCGCCGTCCGACAGCTCGCTCACCGGGCGGGCGACTAGTGTGTTGCTTGTGGCCGCAGGAGAGCCAGGCGTAACGTCGAATGTGCGTCCTCCACGGCGTTACCATCGTGCTGTTCTGTGTGCCACTAGTGCAGCGTGTTGAGCCCGCCCACTCATAAACGGCTGGTGCTGTCATTTCAAGTTGTGTGTGATATGTGTCTACTGTGTCGTAGGTCTCTTGCCTGCCATCGTGTAAATGGAGCAGTTACTTAATCCGTGTGTGTCCGAATCATTATAGACAGTTGTTGCAAGAGATTTGAGATACAGAACGAAGTGAACTAAGCATAGTCGCTTTGTGTAGATGTGTCCGATTGCGTATATTGCCTTAATTGTGCTTATTGTTAGTATAAACAAACTACAGTGATTGTTGACAACTAAACAGTCGTGACGGAAGACTGGCCATAGTTGTAAATACAGCTAGTTCTTAAGCGAGCGAAGGGTGCTAACACATTCAGCGTCGAGATTAACCACATACTCTGTTCCAATGTGGTTCACGTCGTCAGATTCCGGTTTTCGTATGTCGAGTTTCAAGACGAAGATCAGGCGCCGCAAGTACGCCCTCGGCGGTGGCAATGGGGGAGGGGGCGGCAGTGCGGCGTCGCCTCAGAAATCTTCTGGGGGCAGCAAGACGTCTGTGGACGCGGCCGAGTGGGAGTTCGTGAGCTTCAACCCCGGCATGTTCGGGGGCGGCCGGCGGGTGCAGCAGCTGCCGCCCCCCGTGCCGCCTCCACCGCCCCCGCTGCCACCCAGGGAGGCTTCTCCGTTGCCCCCGCCCAGGCCGCCGCTGCCTGCAGCTGTCGTCGCTATGGCAACCGCTCCAGGTACGCAACCTGCAGCTGGCTCTTCCTTGCAGCTGTTCTTCCCCCTACCCCGAGTGTAGATCCCTCGCTGCGTCACATCCTCTTTCTTTACAAAGGAGTGACTACACCTCGCACTGTACGATGAATGACTAGGATGTCACGAAAGATCAGGTGGTTGTGGGGAGAAGTGAGCGCACATTTACTTTCCCCACTTGCCCTGTTTATAGCGAAGAACACATGAATATAACCGGAGAGTATTTTGTGATTTATATTCCGTATTTATCGTTCTGTATCTTCAGATGGATCTGCTGCTTGAACACCCTGTTTCCTGCAGTTCGCAGCTATTAAACGGGCAAACATAGTCGAAGATTCTAACCTGCAAAAATCTTCATCAAACAAAAGCGATGAGCTTCCGACGTCGACAGAATAAATGACAAATTACAGGTAGAGTATTGTAAGCAGTTGCAACTACTTAGACTGTAGTGATTTTACTGGGGGAGAATGGACATGACCAATAAAATAAAGTTTCGAAGAATATAAGGCATAATTAACAGTAAATTAAAGAGAGAAACCTAGAAACCCGCACAGTCTTTCAAAGTGACAACGGTCTCCGTGTTAACATATGGCCGCAAAGCTAGACTGTGGAAAGGCCAGAAAAGAGGGTACTAGACTCTGTGGCGATAGGATTCAAATGAGAGAAAACGGAACATCATACATAAATGAGAAAGCAATTTCTGTTTAATATGAACGTTTTCACGGATTTTAAACTTAATAATCACAGTTCGTGAACGAAGAGAAATCACAATTAGTTGATCAGGTCTATTCGAAGATAAGCAGAAGTGGCCCTGTGAGTACAGCTTTATCGTTACCAGTGACACGTAGTAGTTTCATTTTGGCTGAATTGTAATGGTGGCTGAAGGCGATTGTTGGACTGACGAAGTGCCAGGGTCAGATGTAAGGTAGACACATTCCTAAAGACACGTATGCACCAACGCTGGCCATCGAACTGCTCCTTTCACTTCTGAGAGTAGTTCTTGCATCGCCTTTCTTAGGTCAGCAGAGTGTGTATGTACAGGCGAGCCACAGTAAGCCACAACAGTCGGCGTTGTGACATGGATGTGTGGTAATTTGGCTTCCTACAAGCTTTCCCCTTTTACTTGAGAATAAAAAGTAGTTTGTCACACTGATTGTTGACAGCTTATTTCACTTACGGTAATAGCGTATGAGGTCACATTATTATGATGGCCTTTGTTTCGGAGAATAATGTCACGCTCTTGCAACGGATACCGAGCGAAATGGCAAGGTGTGGCATTGACATTGAACTCACATTATTCGCTGTCGGCTCTGTGTTTCCCATCTGGCCACCTAGATTTAGCTGTTGGGTTCTTTCTATGATACTGCCGAAGCAAAAACCAGGGTAGTTCCTTCTATAAGACCACTGCCGATATTCTTTCACCAATTCGTCCAACTCGGCCAATGCTTCGTTTCGAATGAGCTCATTATCGTATCGGTAAACCTCAGCCGTGTCCCTTCTGATACAGAAATGTTTCGCCGCTTTTCTTAAAGAATATTTTTTGTAATTATTTTTTCTCAGCAGTAAGCTTTAGGGGCTAATTCTTTCTTAGATTGTTGTTCTCCAAGGGTCTTAGGCTTGCAAGTAAACGCCTAGTCTTCAGAAGGTTCTGAAATTACCCCCTGTAAGCTGTCACGTATCGTAGGTTTCTTAAAATATTGCTAGCTCTGTGAATCAGTGTGTGCAGTTGACTGATTCACTGGTGCATACTCAGAGAAGGTAGCTAGTGTGTGCGTGAAGTTTGTCGCCGGTACAATGGAGAATATGTCAGTTAGGAAAGCCTGGTGGACAGACATGCGGGGGCGTGTGGGTGTGCGCGCTGGGCGCCGCCCCCAGGGCGTCGCGGCGCTTGCAGTATTGATGCGCTGGGCCGGGCCTGTCCGGGCGCTCCCGCGTGCGACTCCCGGACCTGTCTGCAGCAGCTGGACAGTGGCAGGGCCAGGGGCTGGGGCAGGCGAACTTGTTCTCCCCCTGAAGCCTACCACTTCATCCCCCGTGTCCTTGCATCACTCGCGGCTTAGCTTACCTAGTCCACTCCAGCAGCGTGCCGCGTTGCTATTTGTCGAGGTTCACTGTTTCTTTTTCGTAATTCGTGTGAAAGCTCTTTCCACAGACGGCTATTAGTGGCCATTAATTAGGTAGGTGCTACGCCGATCGCGTAAGTCGCAACACACTCCAGTTGCTTGCGAGATGAACTACTGGTCCCCAGTCTGGAGCTTGCAGTGGTAAAAACAATCCTTCAAAATATTTATTGAGTACAGCAGCAACCAGGCTGGTTTAGTTTATTGATTCAGCTCCATTACCGAATTCGAATATGCACACACATCGTCAGACTACTTCCATTCTTTCATCAAAACGCGTGTTCAGAGCGCGCAAGCCGTATGACGAAGCGTGTATTCGAAGCCGCAACGCAGCTTTATCAACGAAGTAAACCAAAACGAAACGGTGGCTCTTTGCTGTTATAATCTGTACGACATAAGACACGGTTCTACAATAATGTAATTACTTGACAAAATACCAAACAAGGGTCTATCATGGTTTGGTGAGCACTCGAAATTTTTTTAATGCTATTACGTAGGTTGTTACTATTTCTGAAGACCCATATATTTAATAGAACATGATCATAATTGATCACCAGTTACTTGAAATTCGCTGTTGGATATAGACATCCAAATAGACTACTTCACCATGCATTGAGTTCTTCAGCAATCCGCTGCATATTTTTTAATGTGATCCAACCCTTTCCAATTTAAACGTTATTTTGATCGTTTTTTGTTTCTTGGAATCCAGCAGACACATTCACCAAATATTATAGCTGATTACATCCTCCGCCCACCTCCATTCCATCTTCATTACCGTCGTAGTTGAACCGAGCGAGGTCGCGCAGTGGTTAGCACACTGGACTCACATTCGGGAGGACGACCGTTAATCCCGCGTCCGACCATCCTGATTTAGGTTTTCCGTGATTTCTCTAAATCGCCCTAGGCAAATGCCTGGATCGTTCCTTTGAAAGGGCACAGCCGATTTCTTTCCCCAATCCGATGAGACCGATGACCTCGCTTTCAGGTCTCCTCCCCCAAACAACTCAACGGTCATAGTTACGCCTCCAACCCTAGTCTCGCTCCTTTCCTAGCAATTCTCTCTCTCTCTCTCTCTCTCTCTCTCTCTCTCTCTCTCTCTCTCTCTCTCTCTCTCTCTCTCTCTCCCCCTCCCTCCCTCTCCCTCCTCTCTGCAGTCATCGGTTTTTGAACGATTTTAAACATCATACCTAACTGCCCAACTTGTAATAGGTCGCACGTGCTTGTACACAGAGATAGTAGAGTTTGACACACTTTGAATACATAGCAGGTTGATGGCTAGTACCCACTTGGAACATGACCATTAACAAAGCAGATATAAAGAGGATTCTCAGAAATAAGCAGAACCAACTGTCTGATTGACTCAATTTCTTGATTTAGTAAAACATTTCAAAAACACTTGACACTCGTTTGTTTGACTCGTGACTTTCTCACCTTTCACTTCAAGAATGGTATTTTTTCAGCTTCATATTCTGTTAGGTTCCAAACTTTGTCACGGCTATTGCGTGGTACCTTACATCGTCAGAGGAAAATTTTTGAAACGAGTGCTCTAGACAGCCGAGCTGAAGTTCGGTTCTGTCCCATTTTTCTCCCGATTTCATATAAGTCTTCCTGATTGTCGGATATCTGAGGAGTACGCAGTTTTAACTCTTCGCAGGCAGAACTGTAAACTACGTTGAGAATGCGGGGGCAATTAAAAGCAGTCCGACGTAACTCAAGAGCATATGACGCCCAGTAACGGTGACATTCAGAAATGATCAACATTTGTAGCGCTGAGGCTGTTCGCAGACGACGCAGTTGCCTACAAGAAGGCTCCGCAGTCGGAAAATTCCTACAAAATGAACGAAACTGTGATGAGTGTTAGCACTTAATACACTGAAATGATAACCCTCAAGGTAATCGGGGAACGTAACGAGACGAAATAACTCAGTATTGTTGGCGTGCGCGATGTGCGATCAGAGTGTGTATCAATCGAACGACAGCATTCACATGTCCAGGAGTATCTGTCGAAGCGATGTAGTGTGAAATGACCTCATGAACTTAACCATGGGGAGGGTACACGTCAGACCCGAACGCAATGGAAATGCAATAAAGTAGTTTAATTTGTACAGGAGTGATAACGTTTACAAACCCATCCCGGACCATTTCTTGAGTACTGTTAGGCGGTTTGGAACACTGTGTTCTATTAACGGATGCGTGAAGAGATTCAAAGAGGAGTTGCGCGCATTCACAAGTTCGTTTAGCAAGCGAACCTCAGACAGAACCAACAAATTACAGATTTAGCTGTGGAAGACGCTACGAGAGAGGCGTAGTGCACCATGAAAAGCATTGCACTCCACATTTCAGGGTCTGGAGTTTCTAAAACCGTTAAGAAACGCACTCTTTCCTCATACATACATACATACATACATACATTCATACATACATGTCATGTAATGTTCACGGCGCCAAAGTTGGAGGATCCCGACCTCTCACGGAAGTGTGTCTACAGTTAGACAGTCCTTTCTCGCACCTACAGTAACTGTTGGAATAGGGATGCGGGGGAAAGATTGTGATAAGTTATACATCCACGGTGTCTAACCGCACGGCGAGAAACAGAGGACAAAGTTGATGTAAATGTTTCGTAATTTTTTATTAATTTTACGTAATCATCGCTGGTACATTTCTAATTTACATTATTACCCAACATAATAAAGTGCTGCAGTTTACTGATCTACCAAAAAAGCCGATTTATCAACATATCTGTCATAGCATGAACGTTTGGATACTTGCTGCAGTCCTCCTTTGTTATATTTCACCTCAGGTGGGAATTTTTTGTTGTAAGAACCAGTGGTCATCGGAACAATAATGGAATGTATGTATGTGCTCAGCGAAGATGGAGTCAGCTGTCAACTAGGGTAGAGTTTTATGTAGTTGGTGTTCGTATCGACTTTGGTAACAGCAGACTCACAAGACCTGTGGCAGCGCTCCCTGCTAACACACATAACGGACCCAATACTAGTATCACGATTTCTGCTTAGATCAAAAGCACCCGCTTGGCTTGGTCTTCGTTTCCTGAACTGGAAGATGCGTTTTGTGATTGTCCAGCGCGCAAAGGCGCTACGTATAATTGTCCTTGCGAGGAACAACATTCTATCGAATTCATGCAGTTACAATGGAATGCCTGCCCTTGTGCTTCATTGAGTCACATTGCACTCCAATCTTCAAAGAGGAGGGCACGATTTGGTAAATTCACATTGGAATGGGGCTTAGTTGGCTTGTAGTTTACCTAAAAGTAGCAGTAGCAGAACTCACTGGCGAAACAATTCCCAGAAAATAAAAGTTTGAGTTACATTTTGTATATTAGTTTAATGGAAGCCTGAAATTCTATAAAAATAGCTTATTGATAGCATACTAAATTTTTAATCTGTTGATTCAGTATCAGCTTCCGCCAATTATTTTCCTTTTTTCATTAGTAATAATTAGGGTTTTTAAATAAAATAACGAAAACCATCGTAAATTAAATCATTAATGATTTTCATTTTATATATGGTGCAACTCTGTTAGACGTAACGAATAATAGTTCATAGAAAATTAATGAGAATAGTACTGTATGAATATTTCTCTCTCCTCTATAACAGTTGCATCACATATAAAATAAAATCGTTAATGATTTACGATGTTTTTAGTTATTTTATTTAAAAATCCTAATTATTACTAAAGAAAAAAGATAATTTGGAGAAAGGTGGGATTGAACACTAATCAGCAGATTAAAAATAAAGCGTGCTGCGAATGAACAATTTTCACACAAGCTCTGGCGTTCATTAAACTAATATCTATATTACGGGTTAGGCTTTGGAACCTTTCTTCTGGGAATCGGCTAGCCAGTGCGTTTTACTACTGTTACAGGTTAACACCCTTACGTAAACTAAAAGCCAACCAAGCCTCACTCCAATCTGAATTTCCCAAGTCATACCCTTCTCTTGTTAAAGAAAATTGGTTCTTCTGAAACTGAATGACAGGTTACCTGAAATGACTGGGATTCGTGGTCTGAATACTGAACATCGAGCGAATTTACGTAGCCTCTTGGGGAGTTTACAATTTTGTCTTGTTTTTCCAGTAGATGTAAACATTTTCTTACTCCCCATGTTACCATACTCTGTATTCTCTAACTTGTTTGCTGAACTACGTCGCTTTTGTTGCCAAAATTGTTCGCCCACATCGCCATTCTTTATTAGTTTCTCTCTATAAGCGGATTTACTTTTTCAATGTCTATTTCCTCGGTCTTCACTACGTCGCACAATTCGGCGGTTAGGACGATTTTGCCAAGGTTCGGATCAATGCGATACGTGCTGTTTTCAAGTTTTATACTAGAACATTGGAGAATATTCGAAAACTTTTGGTAACGTTCTCGAAATCTCAAACAGGGTAGAACCATCTCGGATATTTTACCTTAAAAAATACAATGATGCTAAAACAGCAGATGTCCTGGTGAGCACCTCGATGTGATGGCGACCATTTCAAAAACGTATATTTAGACAGCGGCGACGGGTTTCATCGGACAACCCCGTAACACACAACGGGAGAAGCAACGCAAACACAAACCAGTGATCGGCGGTGGCTGCTTTTGGCGGTATCGTGGGCTTCTGCCATAAATATATTTTAAGTAAAGTGGTTATTCAAAATCTGAAGGTCGGAAACAGCAGACACCGGTGTCTTCTAGAAAAATATATACCGAAAGGACAGGTTAAAACTGGTGTTTTCAGTAGTACTCAAATAATACGAATGCGACTTCCAAATTTGAGGCAACATTGTAAAACATTGACAGCTCACCGTACTTTAATGGATATTCGTGCCCCCATTCCAAGAGCCTGTAACAAATTCCACAGTGCAGGTGAGATAGTTTCCTCTGCTTAAAATTGACACGTACCTTGCCTCACCGCTGTAATAAAACCGCTGCAAGCGAATTGATCGCCTGATAAATGCATTATTTAAGATGATCAATAGGGACAACGATAGCTGCAACGCAGTGTTCCTCCACAGTGCCTTGGAGAACGCTCTTAACAAGGAATGTAAAGTTATTGTGCATATAACTTTGATGATGACGATGACGATGATGATGATGATGATGATGATGATGATGATGGAAGACTGGGTCGATGCAGATCCTACGTTAGTCAGTCCAGCGCAAGTCTCTGTGTCTGCACAACTGCTGAAGCATAAATCAGCTTAAACTTGCTTCCTGTAATCAAGCTTTAGTCTCCTACTACAGTTTTAACTTACCAGACATTCCTTAACTACGAAACGGAATATACCTTGATGTCCAGGATGTCAACCAGCAACTATGTTTCAGTCAAATTGTGCCTTACTCCCCAGTGCCTTACTCCCCAGTGCTTCGTTAGCTGTAAGTGTACTCATTTAGGCCTAATTTTCAACATTCAGCCACAGCACCATTTTTCAAAAGCACCTGCGGTCTGCTTGACTGTAGTGTTTATCCTCTACGTTTCACTTTCATATTAAGCTACACTCCAAAATTATAGTTAACTTTGTGATATATTTTTATGCGCCGTTTAGATATTCCCATTAGCCACAAAAGACTTTTAGCTATTGTCGAAATGCGTATTAACCCTCGTTACTTCTTCTACGTTCCGCTCTTTTGCTACCCAAATATAAAAAGGTCGTCTTACCTTTGATACGCCATTTTCTTGTTATAATTCCCTCAATATACCAGTTATGGCCCGACTAAACTCTATTGATCGTATTTTACTTCGGCTGATGCTCATACGACCTTTTCAAAGACACTAGACATTCCGTGCAGTTGATCTTCAATCATCTGCAGGGTTTGGCAAAATCCAGTGCCATCAGCCAACACGATAGTTTTTATTTCTTCTGTCAGAAAATCTATCCCTTGTTCAGTCACCTCTTTCATTTCTTTCAGCTTCGTCTGTCTACGTGTAGTCCATTCTATCCAGCAGTATTAGGGATGAAAACTTAGTAATTTTGTTTGTGGCAAAATTAGCTTAAGTGCAAATAACATTTGTGGATTTAAAGACAGCTTTCTGGAATGTTGACTAGAACAGTCTCTTTGAAATTCTGAAGATAGTGGAGAACCAAAGGCAATTCAGTACCTGTTCAGATACAAGACGGGAGTTGCATAAGTCGAAGGACATGAAAGGGATGTAGTAGCTGTGAACGGGGTGAGACAGGGTGTAGTCTGTCGTTGATATTATTCGATCTGTAAATTCAGCAAGTAGTAAAGGAAACCAGACAAATTTGGAAAGGGAATTAAACTTAAGGGAGAAAAATGAAGGATCTTCCGGTTTGCAGATGACTTAATGCAGTGCCAGAAAAGGACTCTGAAGACAGTGTCGACGAAAATCAAACAAGGCTAATGAAATGTGCTCGAATTAAATGTTTCGGTGCCGAGCGAATTAGATGACGTAAATAGTAGATGGGCAGAAAAACAACTGAAAATGACCTGAGCAAACGTGATACAAGATACAGAAGAAATAGCAAGAAAAACTTTCTGAAAAATAGAAATTTTGTAACATAGAAAATAAATTTAAATTTTAAGAAGTTTTACCTGAAGGTGGTGTTCAGGAGTGTAGCCTTCAGTGAAACCAGTCGAGCCGTGAATGTCGATGATGTAACGTACGCGGAAGACGGCCTAGATGTGTGTGCGCGCGCGCGCGCGCGCGCCCATAGTCCCACTACTAACCGGTTCACAACAGTTCGTGTTGACACGTCTGTGATCACAAGCCGTCTTGTGCTGTGGTGACTGTACGATCTGCCGCAGCCGCCCTTGCAATACGGTGATCCTAGCGGGCGTCTGTGCTGCGTGGACGTTCAGAACCTCGTCTACAGGTTGAGAATGTTCTCGTGATCACTGATACCAGCATCGTTGCACAACTGACACTGCACGTCCAACTTGTGTGGCACTTCTCCGGAAATACCATCCTGCCACTCGGGTGGCCGCAATTCGACCCCTTTGTAACTCGCTCATTTGCCTGTAGGAAGCACGAGTGCGTCTCAGTGGCGTGGTCGCCTGCTCGTTTCACACATTTCGACTATACTGAGCCCTTCGTCTCTGAGCATTCCTCATTCAGTTACCAGTCGTCAGTTAACGAATTTTGAGTGTGTACTGTACACCAACGAAGACAGGGCAGAAAGGCTATCCATCTATGGAAAATGAAAGCAGAACGCAGTAAATGTTGTCTTATTTACAATACAGGTGCATATAGCAGAGTACTGTGGTACTTTCACACGATATGTAGCATTTCTACGTTCTATGCGTTGGTTGTACTCACAAATCTTCAACTGAAGATAGTCGACTAACTTGTGTGCATTGCCCTTGGCTTCCGTTTGTTTACAGTCATCTCCAGCAAGTGATCGAGTTATGTTTCACCGGATGCCTGTACCGTATGCTGATTCAGTACATTAGTGTCAGTCAGTTTTGTGTGTTTTTTAATAGCGTCATTTTTACGTGATGTGTTTTTGAACAGATCCTCAGGAAAGGGCGTGTATTATCGAATAAGCAGTTTAAGGAGCTATTGAAAAAGAAATCTTTCTGTTGTTCATATCTTTGCAACGAATGAAGTTAAAAAAAGGCAGTTCCGGCGATTAATGTTTCCTAATTGCCAAACTGTTGCTTTATACATTTATTTTGCTTCGTACAAAAAGCTATTTGGGATGGTCAAGATAAATGAGACAGACTGCATATTAAAATGGTCAACTGATTTCTTACGTACAGGTTGAGGAATGACGAGACACAAATGCTGTAATTTTCCGTTTTGCTGTTTCGAAAAATGACTTCGCATTCTTAAGTAGACACAGATGGCGCTGTGGTAGTCATACCACTTCACGAACTGTTGGCGGACCACACTGAAATCATCATCATTACATCTTCTATCACCCAGGTGGCATATACCGTCATCGGATCAAAATCGATGTCGTCTTCACAGGTATACTAATTTTATCCTGCAGTTAACTTGCAAACTAAGCGCAGTGTGCAGGTTATTGAAGAAGATGGGGCGAGAGAACGTGAGCCTTGGGCCGGCCGCGGTGCCTCTGTGGCGCTCGCCACGCGCCTGCCTCCCCCCCCCCCCCCCCCTCCCCTCTCACCCTCTGTGTTGCATTAGCGCCTATCAGCCGCTGCGCCCCCGCCGGCCGATTCTGGTTTTTGTGCCGGCCGGGCCGGCGCTCTCCAGCTGTTCCCACGCCGGTCCACTCTTATCTGCCGCGCCGTCGGCCATAATGGCATTCCCCGGCAGTAACAGCTGCTTGCGCTCTCCATCTGAATCATCCGCTGTGCTGGCCGCTGGCCACCCTGGCCGCTCAACAGTAATTAATTAGATACTGCTTCCGCGCAACAGTAGTTTAAGTGATGCAACTCAGGGATCGTAATTTCAGACTGGCGCGTACAGACGTCCCACCAAAAGGCATGACTACGTACCTTGCTTTACTACCTTAAATTCTCTCGAGCGCGATTGTCGCTAAAAGTATACGATACGCGAAACGACAACTTGTAATAAGGAATGCCGAATATAAACACCTTTCAGCCGTCTGAATTTCCAGTTTTATTTGAGCAACCAGTTTTGACACTATGTTATGCCATCTTCAGGCCCCCTGACCGACATGGAGATACGCACTCCTTGGGACCACCATTCAGTGACAGGTATCCGTAGATTTTTGACACAGCGATCCCTTCCATCATCGCTTGCCGACTATTAGACAAATACCGGTCAGGAGGCCTGAAGAATGCATGATGTAGCGCCAAAACTGGTTGCTCAAATAAAATAACTGGAAATTAAGACGGCTCGGAGGTGTTTTGATTCGACATTCTGCTGTATAATGAACAGCCGATGTCCTGCAACCATGCTACAGAGCCATTCAATAAAGGTCACGCAACGCGACACAATCGGTGCGACACTCGTGGCCGTAACATTGTGGGATACGATACAAGATGCGACTCTCAATACAACAGTCAACACGACTGCACGAATAACTTTTGTTTTGTTTCATTTGCATGCATGAGTTGTTCTAAAGAGTTTATTGCTGTTCAGCGTTACGTGAAGCAAGAAAAAAACCGGAAAAACAAAAGGAAATACAGGGTGCACACGTACAGTGCAATAAATATCAAACATAGTTCGGCTGTGGTTCCTCTTGAGGTCTCTGAACACGTAGAATTCCACGAATTCTGCAGAATGAGTTCAAACATTCCGCTTTTTGCAGCCACTAGCATCACCTACTCTGACAGATCAGGATACAGACGTCAGACTTCCCACTTCTCCTGCTAAGAACCTACTCATTACTGTAAAGCAACGTGGTTGAAGTGTGTGAATGACGTTAAAAATACCATGAAAAGTTCATTCTTTGTAAGACGATCTCGTGTGGTGCTTCAGGCAATGTGGTACATATAGGGTGATCCGTATTAACGTTTAAATACCTCCAGGGAGACGTAGATAACCCAGAGACAATTAGAGACAAGACGCATGCGGCTGCAAATATCGGGAAATACCCCAAATGTTGTACATGTGCCGTCACCAGGTGACGTCTCTCCCGCACTTGCAGAGGTGGGCTTGTCGATCCTACCCTCGCCGGTAGGGGACAGGGCTACACATCGCTCCGCTGAAGTAGTTTTCGTTCCTGCATTGTCCGATGTGATGCGTTAGTGCTCGTGCTCGCGGTATTCGTAATACAACACTACGAGGAATCGGTTTACATTTATGAAAACAGAGTAGCCTAACGGAGCACTATGTAGCACTGTCCCCTACCGGCAAGAGTAGGGTCGACAACCACAACCGCTCCACTTGCGGCGAGATAAGTCATGGGTGGCGCCACATGTTCAACATTAGTCATCCACTTTCGGGGTATTTCCGACATTAGTGGCCCCATGTGTCGAAAATTGTCTCGGGGTCAACTACGTCGCTTCGAGGATTTTTAAAAGTTACTAAGAATCAGGCTGAACATAAATAATGGTTGCAAATTAATAAACGTCGTTTAGTATTCCTATAACTTCTCAGATTCGCATAGTAGCACGTGATTCAACTTACGGAATATCAAGAAGAAACATCATTGGATTTGAAGTGATGCGTCTCCATCGATGGTGTGTAAGGGTGAACACTGCGTAGGGATAGACAGTGTGTTTGAAGAAATGGAAGCAGCCCGTGGTTATAAGGAAAATGCCGGCGTATCCTCGGTTTCGTCCAGCTGTTGACTCAGAAGTGGCGGGAATTTAGCTCTCAGCTCTCTTTTACGCCTGTCACAAATTCTCCTGAAATTAGGGAGCATAAGGTGAAAAAACTCCAGTATCATCAGGTGATGGCTCCCTGTCTTCACATTTCAGTATGTTCTTCATATCCAGCTTCGGACTGTATGGGCACCATACGAAAAAGAGGGACGTCAGGCAGCTCCACACTCCACACTCCGCACATTTTCAGGCGGACAAACTTTCGAAATTACAGTAGTTACAATTTTCAACAACAGATGGCGCTGCAAGTGATGTGAAAGATATAGAAGACAACGCAGTCTGTGGGTGCGCCATTCTGTACGACGTCTTTCTGCTGTAAGCGTGTGCTGTTCACAACGTGCAAGTGTGCTGTAGACAACATGGTTTATTCCTTAGAACAGAGGATTTTTCTGGTGTTGGAATTCCACCGCCTAGAACACAGTGTTGTTGCAACAAGACGAAGTTTTCAGCGGAGGTTTAATGTAACCAAAGGACCGAAAAGCGATACAATAAAGGATCTGTTTGAAAAATTTCAACGGACTGGGAACGTGACGGATGAACGTGCTGGAAAGGTAGGGCGACCGCGTACGGCAACCACAGAGGGCAACGCGCAGCTAGTGCAGCAGGTGATCCAACAGCGGCCTCGGGTTTCCGTTCGCCGTATTGCAGCTGCGGTCCAAATGACGCCAACGTCCACGTATCGTCTCATGCGCCAGAGTTTACACCTCTATCCATACAAAATTCAAACGCGGCAACCCCTCAGCGCCGCTACCATTGCTGCACGAGAGACATTCGCTAACGATATAGTGCACAGGATTGATGACGGCTATATGCATGTGGGCAGCATTTGGTTTACTGACGAAGCTTATTTTTACCTGGACGGCTTCGTCAATAAACAGAACTGGCGCATATGGGGAACCGAAAAGCCCCATGTTGCAGTCCCATCGTCCCTGCATCCTCAAAAAGTACTGGTCTGGGCCGCCATTTCTTCCAAAGGAATCATTGGCCCATTGTTCAGATCCGAAACGATTACTGCATCACGCTATCTGGACATTCTTCGTGAATTTGTGGCGGTACAAACAGCCTTAGACGACACTGCGAACATCTCGTGGTTTATGCAAGATGGTGCCCGGCCACATCGCACGGCCGACGTCTTTAATTTCCTGAATGAATATTTCGATGATCGTGTGATTGCTTTGGGCTATCCGAAACATACAGGAGGCGGCGTGGATTGGCCTCCCTATTCGCCAGACATGAACCCCTGTGACTTCTTTCTGTGGGGACACTTGAAAGACCAGGTGTACCGCCAGAATCCAGAAACAATTGAACAGCTGAAGCAGTACATCTCATCTGCATGTGAAGCCATTCCGCCAGACACGTTGTCAAAGGTTTCGGGTAATTTCATTCAGAGACTACGCCATATTATTGCTACGCATGGTGGATATGTGGAAAATATCGTACTATAGAGTTTCCCAGACTGCAGCGCCATCTGTTGTTGAAAATTGTAACTACCGTAATTTCGAAACTTTGTCTGCCTGAAAATGTACTGTTGTCCCAAGCATATTGCAACAAACGGTGTATTTCTATCGCTGCTAGTTTAGTTTTTATTGCCGTTTCAAATATACCGGTCATTTTTGAAACACCCTGTATCTCATGTGTTTTCTCGATAATGGAAAGAGTTAGACTCCCCTTCCACCGCTAGAAAACAATTTCGACATCTTAGTTATATTTCGTACACAGGAAGATTCTACCTAAAACGCGTCAAACGCAAACCGTCCATAAACTTTATTCTTCACTGCAAGTTTGGTGGTTTACTCGTTTTCTAGGTATCAGAATAATCATCGGCAATACCGAAAAGAAAATCAATACATGTACTAGAACACGTCGCAGGTACCCGTAGGAAAGTAACTCGTCAAGTTGCTGGAGTTGACAGTAAACATAAGAAAAATACACACCTGTTATTCAGTTGCCCGTCTTCAGTTGACGATTTGTGAGAGTACATTGTACACCAGCGAAGAGAGGGCAGAAAGGCTACCCATCTATGGAAAATGTAAGTTAGCGGGACACAGTATAATGTTGTCTTATTTGCAATACGGGTACATGTAGTGCAGTGCAGTGCAGTATTACTTTTATACGATGTGTAACATTTCTACGTTTGACGCATTGGTGTGCGTCGTACTCGCACAGGTCAACTGATGGTGGTCGATTGAGTGACTGGTGTGCATTGTCCTTGCGTTTCCATTTGTTTGCTGTCAACAACCTGCACGTGAACCAGTTACGTTACACCGGATGTCTGTACTATGTGCTGATACAGTAGTGACAGATTCGGTTATCTGCGTGTTGACAATTGCGTAATGTTTACGTGATGCGCTTTTGAACAGGCCTTCCATCATATGCAGTTTATGGAGTTATTGAAAAAAATCTTCCTGCTGTTAATGTCTTCGCAACGAATAATGTCAAAACAGTGGAAATCCTGGTGATTGCTTCCTAGTTGCCAAACCCTTGCTTTATACATATCTTTTACTTCGGACAAAAACCTATGTGGGATTGTCTAGATACATGGCACACATTGCATATAAAAGCCGGCAGGGGTGGCCGAGCGTTTCTAGGCGCTACATTCTGGAACCGCACGACCGCTGGGGTCGCAGGTTCGAATCCTGCCTCGGGCGTGGATGTGTGTGATGTCTTTAGGTTAGTTAGGTTTGAGTAGTTCTGAGTTCTAGGGGACTGATAACCACAGAAGTCCGATAGTGCTCAGAGCCATTTGAACCATTTTCTGTATATAAAAACGGTCAGCTGGTTGAAGAATGGCGAACACACAAGCCGCAATTTTCCATTTTTGGTCTTTCGAAAATTTACTTATTCTTAAGTATCCACAGTGCATAATTGTTGCCGTAAGTACATTGTGACCAACTTCTGTCTTCAGAAGCAGAAAAAAGTATCTTTTTCCTCCCACCACTTCCTTGGCTTTCGACTTTAAGTACAAGGCTTCCCAGAATTAGGTACCTTGAAATCAAAATATTTCTCTGTTTAATATTTTGAAGTTATTCACAAATATAGCAGTCAATTTCTGGGATGAATTGAAACCATAATTCTGCACCATAACACAATTTCGTGAATCAGTTTTATAGAAGGTGAACTAAAACAGTGATCCGTCCGAAATAATACTGAACCTGTGCAGTTCCTATGGACAAAAGGAGGAAAAGACTTCGTAGTAACGTTTCTGATCGTTTCGCGACGTAATCCGGTTCCGACACAGTAAAAACTTGAGTTCAAACCGTTCCTATAATTGATGATGAACGGCTGCTGTTCTCAACGGATAAAGAGCAGTCATGCAGATTACTAGATGAAAGATAATTGTAATGAAATCTGTGAGTTCTTAATGACATAAAGTGTTCAAACCTCTTCTAGTTCAGAAATGATCCGCCTAGCAATCAGTGATTTACAAACAGTAGGTGTAAGTGAAGTGCCCAGATTTTAATATGGTGTATTTTAAATGGAAGTGAAGGGCATAGGTGAAAGAAATTCGCTAGAGAGAGGAATCGTGCATGTTTCCTAAGAAGAGTCTACCCTCAGTACGGATTGTTTGCTTTCTTTTATGAGAACAACCTGCAGGTAGGACTCGCGATGCTCTGATAATGGGTCTGTCAATCTATAGGAAAAAGGGTTTGTAAATAAGCAGTACATGTTTCATCATTGACTCACAAGTTCGTGGTTTAATAAAACAGCTACAAAAACTAAATTTGTATAACTTTCTTCACTTGAAAAATTCTTTTCGATTTAGTGACAACGTTGTTGGTGGGGCCAGGCGTGTTTGTATCAGAAAGGTTGGTAACCACTGCTGTAGAGGATAGTCGTTACCACATAATAAATATTTGAAACCTGAGCTATGAAATAGATAGTGATTCTTCATCCTTCTCGGTTTGAGCCGCGAATAAGTATGTGGAACGACACTACCACATACTCGGTAGAATGAGAGCACCTGCGGCTACAAACTCCGGTTAGTGTTAGTGTATTTAGCCTGATTGATTGACGAAACGCTACGGCTTGAAGGGATTAGCAACTTTTTTTACCTGGTAATATAATGCACATAGTACACATTTACATGAGAGGAAGTCATAAAGTTTCAACTATCACGTGGAAAAAGCGAAGTTACATACTCATCTCGACTCGTGATGAATATGTCGGCAATATTGACTCATTGTTTCCTGGGATGTATACGGGTGCAGTCATGGTACACACTTTAATGGCCCCTCCGCAGTATTGCAGCACGCCTCTACAGGAGACAAAATGAAACAGCGCATCCCACTGATAGGATTACCGCTCGGTAATTCGTTTTCCGTAGCAAATGTTCCACCTGTGTTAGGCCGGTCCTCACGGATATAAAAGACAACTATATTGGGTGACAGCTACATTATTTGCACTGCTGCTGGAAACCAATTGCCGTGCGGTAATCCACTGTCAGTGCGCTACGCATTTTAACTCCTCTAGCGGGCGTTTGTGTGTACCGGAAGTACAGATACGTAAGAACAAATGGAAAACTTAAGTTATTATTTTTACTTTCTCCTGTGTGGTGGTTAAAATTTTCAGTATCCCGCGCGTACATGTCTTGGGACTAGTACAGGCATTGTACAGACTGAATTTAAGGAGGTACGAGTTCGTTGCTAACGGTAATATTTACGCAGGTTGCCGATATCTTACGAGCTTCCCGTCAACTGCGGTAGGAAATAAATAGTAACGCATGCGAATCCTACATGCAGCTACATACTTCTAAGAGTGTTCTGAGTTTACAATGGGTATGATTGGGGTCCGACAACTAATATTTGTATTAACCTGGTTCTCAGCGAGCCGCATACTCGCCGAAAGTGACTAGTCTTACTGTATCTCGTCTTCTACGCTAGTGTTCACAGCTTAGCTCTGCTCTCGGATCCCCCTTGTCGTCGCACGTGTCGGTACAGTCGACCCGCGTTGTTCACAGTCGGGCTGTGCGAAGCTTCATCAGCCGCGAACGGCCAGCGTTGTAAATTGCTCGTCGTCGGCTGGGTACACAAGCGCTCGGCCTTGGCGGAGATTGCGTTGCGTTTCGGCGCGCTTACTCACTTGATGCGAGGTGGGAGGCGAGTTTCGAAAGCGGCGTCGGCTAAGTAGCCGGCGTGTGTCTTTTGCCGCCCGGTATTCGTAATGACGCGAAAGCTGCTCCGCGAGCGCCCTGGGAAGGGACTGGCCGCGAGAGAAAGCTCATCCAGCCAACGAACTGTCGCTTTCTTTGAACATCACGTATCTGAAGCCCCATCGAAAAATTACGAACTGTCTCCTTCGAGGTAGTGGAAACGTAGTTGTGGCAGCATGCGGAAAGTGCACTGATACCGAAGCAGCGACTAAATTTACAGGTCTCTTCAAGCTCTGGCGAGTGATTACATTTGTCACGGGCCCTCAGAGGCAAGTAGCGCGTTCCGGGCCGTTGTAACAAGTTTTTCAGTTACATGTAGTGTCGACGACCTGAGGTGTTGGTTTCAGTGCCTTACTTACGAAGTACTCACAGTCGAATAGCTAAAAGCGAATAAACATCCATTTTAAAATATAGAGATGTAATTTCTACCACCCATCAAGATCATTTATCTATAAAACTCGGCATTTATGTAGAATCCGTGTTTGAAGGTCAGCAAATATAAAAGCCTATGTAACCACAAGAGGATGAAGTAATACAGAGCAACAGGCAGTTACGATCAGCAGATTCACAAGAGTCAGTAATGAAGCATTATTTGGAGATCATCTAAACATGTGCTTGAAACATATGTTAACACATGCAGTACTTAAAATAGAATTTGATGTGGAGTTACACGTTCTGCCCTTATTGTCATCGAAGTGCAAATGACGAGTTTCAGTGAAGCATATTAGAACACTACTTGGCAAAGCTCTGGATAATGTGATCACTTGTGGCATTTGATAATGTAGTACTACAGAGCAGGTGCGCCGGAGATGTAACATGGCCACTTCTTCCCCTTGTGAAATGTAGTTAGTGTTACGTTTCGCCGTGATTTAAGCAATTCGTTCAAACTTCACATATGCACTTGGATGATTAATAAGGGCAGATGTTAGGGCAACACAGGAACTTGGCCGTTCGCAATGTCAGAAATGTGATAGCATTTAGCTCAATGCTAAGGCTGTTAGCAGACACACAGATGCATTCGAGACTGTAGTATGTTCAACTAGCATAATCATATGACATTTACGTAAAATTGAGAAGCTACGTCGTACGCAGAATGTTGTGTGATGTGAGATGGGCATCGACATCATTTATCATACAGTGATGGAAAGAGTAGATCTACGCCTATTCCACAAAGTGAAAAACGATATGCCCGTTACTACCCGACGCAGAAAAAGCAAATATTTCCTGTTGGACGATTATATAGTATGTGTGTTAACAAACACGTGTGAACTGACCGGAGTTCGTACAGTAGTTTCCGTAGTAGTAGTAGTAGTCCCCTCCGCCCCCTCTAGCAATGTAGTCATAATGACGGTGGGTTGAAAACTGTGTGTAGAGTTAATAGTAAATCGTTGCTAAGAACTATACCAAGTTTTTGCAGGTACCTCTTAAATAAGGAAAACAAACGGCCGAGAAGTTCACATAATTCCATTCTTATCGAGCTTGCTTTTGCTCTGTTCCCTGGTTAAAAAAGAGAACCTAAATGCATGCAAAGAAGGGTCAGGTAGCAGCTTAAACATCACTTCACGTATCGCATTGTAAATTAACGATGTAATGTATATAGCACCACTATTTGACTCAGTAAGATTAGTACCAAGAAGTGTCGTTGCCGCACTTAAATATTAAGCTCATTGCTGGAACTTCGTTTAGATTTCGTCAACGGGAAATACGGTCACTTGCATTGTTGATGGGCTTGAAAAAGTAAATTAATGGAACAGATTGGTTTAATAATAGATGTTCCGTGGGATTCAATGTTATCTGACATCACCTGTTGCGAAAAACGTATTTTCTGGACTACGGTCAGAGTGTTTCGTACTTACAGCAGTAGAAACATGTTATTTCAAATATTACTGATGCACACGCTGCACAGAGTTACTGCTTTAAAGCTGATAACAACCGTTGTCATTATCATCTTCTCGATTAGTGACAAAAGGAGCATTATCTAAACCATTAGTTCAAATTATGGTTCGAAAGTGGCTCGAACTTCAAGTAGTTTATTTGAAGAGATTAGACTCGTATGGTGACAATTACCTCATGCATGTCGTGACACTTTCACTGTATTTAACGTTATTACGGGATTGATATCACCATCTATTGTAATACTCAGATATTAGATAAATCTTCGATCACTGATGCACTCTGTATTGTGCACTCCAAAAAAGAAAACGGCACAAGACGCCCAGTTTCTGTTGATTACATCCAGTTGCTATGCATGCATATACGGCAGTTTCTCTCTACTATCCGGGTTGATGGAGACGCTAGACTGCACGATTTACCGAAAGACACGGATAATCCAAAATACATTTCTTGCTGGAAACTGCCATTTACTGAATTTACAGTGCTAACATGCCATTTTAGAGCCCCATTGCTTTAATTACACATCAATCGTTGGAAACACACATTATTTTTAAAATTACAGTTACAACACACTTGTCTCACAATCTGTTCGGTATGACTTGCTTTTGGTTCACTTTCGGAAAATAACAATCATTTTTTGTTTGGTTTTCATTCACTACTTTCCAGGCGTTTCTAGTTTTCATTGAGTCAAAACATCAGTATAGTCAAACAATCATGTCCTGACTGATGACAGATGAACGTAATTTAGTGTGTTCGTGATACCGGGTTCTTCGGTAGCCTTGACTTCGCTCTATTCCTCTATGGTATTCGCTTTGTTCACTGTATCAGCCACACTCATTGTTCAAATCCCCGGTTAATACGCATCGCTGTTTAGCCACTCAGGGATGTTTACGTTACTTTGGCCTTCACAACCATAAATTCATATCCTAAACGGAAGCAATAAATCTAATAATAACACAATACTTAAGCTTTTTTGTTTTCTCAAAAACGGACGAACTATGCACACACATGGATTGTTCGGTATTTCCATTACTGTTTCTTTTAGTTTTGTGGGGTTTGGGTCGTGATCTAACGCATGTTTCTATGCTTATCGTTTCGTGTACCATCGATAGTCCCCTTCAAAAGCTATAAAGACTTGGCCAGTTGCATTACGAACCCAAAAAGATCAGCAAGCAGAACTATTTATACGTAGTCGCGAAACGGCCGGATACTGGTCACCGGATTGCTGCCACAGATCGTCCAGCTGACATATCACAACCAAGCACCTCGCTACTCAACTGGATGTCTATGTTGGTAGTGCTTACATCCTTGCCCATCAGCTGGGTTACGCAAGGGCGTGTACCGCTGCGTTCCTCGCGTACAGCAAGGATTTCGCATCTTCCGGCTTTCATCTCTGAGGTGCAATGAGGGATGTACTCTACGGGAAACAGTACATGGATGATGGCGAGATTGTTCATGCAGCAAGACGTTGGCTCCGACGTCGATCAGTAGATGGGTACCATGCTGGCATACAGGCCCTCCGAGCAAGGTGGCGTAGTCCTTCGCATTGAACAGAGATTGTGCTGTAAATTAGCATTTTGTATCCAAAACAGTGGGCATAATACTGTGTACTGAAATCCTTAATAAAACCAGTGTGCTTTGAGAAGAAAAAACTGTGTGGTATCACGTAGTGAACGCTTATCGTACTCCTCTGATGGTGCTTTGTAAAGTGATTCAAATTTGTGGGATGGTATCTGTAGGTGTGAGTGGACTTCCTAGATGTTCTGCCCCAAAGCTCCGTCAGTTTTTCTAAGTACACGTACGTGCTTTCCTCTCCCTCTCCCTCTCCCTCCTCCCTCCTCCCTCCTCCCTCCTCCCTCCTCCCTCCTCCCTCCTCCCTCCTCCCTCCTCCCTCCTCCCTCCCCCTCGTGATTTTTATATTACAAATGATGCGCATCCGGATAATTTTGATCTCACTGCATTTCCCAAGCTAAGTCGCGATTAATTTCGGAGCGCTAGGTACCGTATAGAAGGGAGGGGCTCACGGAAGGAGCCGAGGCGGCCAGCGAAAGGCGGTGCGTGGCCTGCCGTGTGCGGCGGGCGACCTACTTAACGAGTGCCCGCCTGCCCTATTGATTGCCACCAAACGCCTGTCCGGTCCCGTCCCGTCCCGTGCTGTGCTGTGCTGCGCTGCGCCCTTGCACGGGACATTAAGGTCGACAGAGCTATTCCACTCCCTCTAGTGGCTGCTATCCAATCAGCGGCCTCCTCATTAAGCGGCAGCCAGCACTCAGCGCGCATCCCTTCCTTCACCCGACACCGCTTTAAAGTAGCGTTTGTTTCTACCGTCCGCTGCAATAACGGGATTACGGGCGTGGACTAGGTCGTCCTATTATCTCATCGTATCTCTTAACATAGGGACAAGAGCAATACAGGTGACCTGTGAAAGGAAGTAGCAGGTCTCGCATATAGAATGTTCGAAATGACACTCGATTTCAGTACAATGAATGTGTCTGTCGAGCCTGAACAGTAAAAGGTGACGTTCTCCACATTATTAAAAAAAGTTCCGTCACACGATAAATAACGCAAATTTAAAGATTATCGATTCAACTAAACACCCAGGGATTGCAATTGCGGACTACTTAAGTTGGAACCATCACATAGAAAACGTTGTGGGGAAGACGATCTGAAGATCGCGTTTCGTTGACAGAACACGTGGAAGCAGCAACACACCGATTAGGTTGGTGCATAAATCCGTAGCGTTTTTGTTTTTTATGTTGGTATTCCGGTTGCTGTGCGTTTATCTGTAGTTCACTATTATTTGAGTTTACATATTTATAGATAGTGAGTGGAGCTGTGGACGCTAAAAGATGAAGTGCCAACTGGAGAAACTGGAACATTTCCTGCATGTTCTTCTGAGTTCGACAGAGAGATGACGGCAGCAGAGGCAGCCAGAAACATTTGCGCCGTGTGTGGGGTAATGTCGTTGGAGAGAAAAGTGCAAGAAAAGGGTTTTCTCGTTTTTAAGGAGTTACCGTTTGACATTACCCTTGACATTCAGGAACACTAGCGTTTGATGAAGATCGGTCAACCGCGTTAATCGACAATGATTCACGTCAGAGTACTCGAGGACTGACAAACATGGTGAACTGTTATCATTCCGCCATCGTGTGACATTTTCATGGAATGAGCAAGGTTAAAAAAATCGGGAGTGTGGATACGGCATGCTCTAAGTAAAGAAAGGCAGCGGATGGCCACATGTGCATCTCTGCTTCCTCGTCATGAATTGGCTCGTGAACATCACTTATATAACTACCTCTGTCGTTACTGGTGACAAGAAATGTCTTTATGCTAACATAAGGAAAAGAAAGGAATTGTTCAACACAAACAATGCAGCAGCTCCCCGTACAAAGACCTGCGCGTATCAACGAAGGATGTTATACATCACGTGGAATAGTGATGGTGTGGTGTATTGTGAATTGCTTTCCGGAGGTGTAACCATCACTTCCGACTTTTATTGCCAACATTTGAGACGCCTTGCAAGGCACAATCCAAAACAGCTACCAGAGATGGCGTGAAGTGATGCCACTACACGATAACGCTCGCCCACACTCTGCTAGACTGACAAAAACACTATTCACTATTCATGAGTTGGATTGGGAAGTCATTCCGCAAGCACCTTGCTGACCTGCTCTTTTGCCCTCAGATTTTTCATATTTTCCACTCTACCAAACAACCTTCAAGTAACTTACTTTCCGGATGAAAATACACGAGTTCTTTGCCTCAAAACCACGTGATTTCTACAGTCGCGAAATCGGAAAGTTATCCCTTCGTAGGCAGACTATTGTAAGCACTGAAGTAGGATAATTATTGATGACTAAATTCTCTGTTAAGTGAATCTTGTGTTACGGAAAAACGTTTCGAACGTACGCAGCAACGCAATATTAAAGAGTGAGCCTACACTGTGCTCCACCGTTCTCTTCTCAACTGTTTGGGCGCTGCATGGGTTCGTTACAAGGAGACATGAAATAGTTAGACACACAGTCAGTCCCACAATAAGAGTGGCGCATTGTGAAAAGAGTGTACATGTTCCGTGTTTCCCGCAGACCAAGTTCCGCTGCAGTACGGATAAACTATCCATCACACGAGGAACGTACTCCAAAGTTAAACTACGCGGGAAAACATTTCTGTTCCACACAGAGTCACTGCGAAACGTGTGGTATATGGACCAAATGCTGTGTCCCGTCCAGCCGCAAGAAATGCTGCCAGTTATTAGACAACGCCGCAGAGACGTGAGTGATGCCCGATCGGAAAGGAAGACATTGACATCGACCACAGATAGCAATGTCTGGCCAATGGAGAAACTGGCTCTAACGATGAAGACATTCAAACACCGGTTCTCGAATGCATCCGTCAGCGAGGAGCAGATTTCTATCGAATATAAATTCAACGATTGGTAGAACGTTCAGACCTTCGTTAACGCCGTCTTGGTAGCTGGAAAAAGTGTCGGTGTCAAGTAACGAAGTGTGGGGTGGTCACTCCTATAATTTCTGTTCCATTGTCATAATTTTAAAGTTGAATTCTCGGACAAGTTCGAAACTTTTTTTCGGTATTATACATAGTTACCGAGATATAGAGTTTTGAAGCTACCGTACTTATGCTCGTAAAATATAAATGTAATATTCGGTCAGAGGCTTAAGTGTAGTTTTAACCGGCGTAGTGGACACATGACATTTTGAGGTCACCAAACTATGTTTTTAGTTAGCATTTTTCAATGATAAAACTTGGACAAGGTCCCTCTATAAAGCACTGTGCGATTTGTGCTTTTACAAGGGGGGGGGGGGGGAGATGTCTTAGGGGGTTATTATAATTATATATGTTACTAGCTTGGACCGTGGCGCTACCCATGGCTAAACAGTTATTTATAAATAGATGTTAATGCCGAAACTCACTACTCACGCGTATGCACTATCAGAAAAGCCATCCCTTGTTATATCTTTAAAAATACGTTATAAGTAAAGCTTATTTACAAAATCATTTACATACAGGCATACGAGGGGAATTCAAAAAGTAAAGGCACATTTGTGAAAAGCTGTATTTATTCTGATGATAGAAAACTGAAACACGCGTTATTTTTCTACGTAACCTCCCTGGCAGTTTTCCCAACGTTTTACGAGTTTTTTTTATTTCATCAGAAAATACGTTTTTCGGTTGCATCTGTAACTAATTTTGCACCGCAGCAATGACGTCTTCATCACTTTCAAATCTTCTTCCCTGTAGTGCTTCCGTTCAGGGTCCAAACAGGTGAAAACCGCTTGGAGCCAGGTCTGGACTGTATGGTGGATGTTCCAGCACCTAGAATCTCAACTTCTTTATTGCGCCGGCTGTCCGTTTGGCAGAATGCGGGCGAGCGTTATCTTGCTGCAGGATGACACCTCTTCACAGTTTTCCACGACGTTTGGGCCTGATTTCAGGTTTTAGTTTCGTACGCAACACATCGCATCCACCGGACAATACAGACCTGGCTCTCAAGCCTCGTTTGCGCTGGGGCGTCGTCTTGTAGCATGCTACAACAGGCAACATCTTGCGGCGTATGTTGCATGCGGCAGATTAATTTATACTAAAGCAACAGAATTTGTGCCACACGTGTGTCGGTCTTGCAGTATAATGGATAATAAAGTGATCGCAGCGGCAGCCTACTTGGTACCTGCACATGCAGCTAACGACGGAAATGAAAACCAAAGGAAAAGAAAACGATGTTGGAAGAGAAGAGAAGAGTGCGAAGTGGTTCTAGGCGCTTCAGTCCGGGACCGCGAGACTGCTACGGTCGCAGGTTCGAATCCTGCCTCGGGCACGGCTGTGTGTGATGTCCTTAGGTTAGTTAGGTTTAAGTAGTTCTAAGTTCTAGGGGACTGATGACCTCAGGTGTTAAGTCCCATAGCGCTCAGAGCCATTAGAACCATAATGAGTATGTTTTACTTTTCAGATTCCAAAGTATACTGAAGAATGGCAGAAGGTAGCAACAAATTTCGAAGCGAAGTGGAATTTCTCTCACTGCATAGGAGCCATATATGGCAAACATGTGCAAATTACGTGTCCTCCGAATACTGGAAGTGAATACATTAACTACAAAAAAACATTCAGCATTGTCCTTATGGCAAGTAGACGCAAATTACTGCTTTCAATACGTTAATGTTGGATGTCACAGGGACAGATAGAGGGGAGGAGGAGATTGACTTAGAGGGGGGGAGAAATTGACCTCAGTGAAGGGGAGAGTGACGGAGGGGGTAGGAGGTGATAGAGGAGAGAAGCAGATTTTGAAATGCTTAACTACTACATAACGCTTTTTTCAAAATTAATAAGCAAACATATTAATAGTATTAATAGTAATACTGTATTAAAAACTTTCAGTGTTCGGCTCCACAAATTTAAATTATATGTAGTTTTACTCCAGTGCATGGGAAATAAACATCCCAGGTTGGGATGCATAAACTAAAACCAGAGGGGGGCATGGTCTGATGCAGAGGGGGGAAAATCCCCCCCCCCCTGCAAATCGCACACTGCTATAAAAGACACTTCACTCCGGTATAAATACGCCCAAAGTAGTACTGGAATGCCCAAAGACTGAAGTGCTTTATGTGCTTCAGAAGAATTTAAAATGACCGCCTATGTGAAACTGGAAAGACCTCAAATTCAATAAAATATTTCTGATAACATTTTTACTCTTTTAAGATACAAATCGTAAGCCTGTCGTTCCTGATGATGAATTGCAATCGGTGAATAAAAGTATCCGGAAAAAATGTAAAGTAAATGTTTTTGTGTTAACCTGTGGTCGCCTGGCATGCAGCCTGCGAGAATGATCGCAAGGGCGGGGGCGGGCATGAAGCCGAAATATTCGAAGAAAGGAAGAACGATCAGGGTTGTTTGCTGGAGCGATACACCTGCAAGTGCTCATTGATGGAGGCTGGAGGGGAGCCGTGTACGAATCGTTGCTGGCCGTGTACCTGCGGCTTCCGTTGACATGCCAGTGGCGGTGACAAGTTTTTGGGAGGAGACGCCCTCGCACGCGTGGCCGTGCGCTGCCGGCCTGCTGCTGTGCCGTGTTCCGGCGGTCCGGCCCCCGGAAGTGGGCGGCGAGCCCGGCAGGCGCTGTTGCCGTTCGCTCGCCCGCAGACAGCCTGCTGCTCGTGGCGTCACTTCCGCAAACATGTCGCGCAGTACTGACCCTGCCCTGCCGTTCACTACAAGGGCCTCCTGTTTTGCTCTCGCCCTTAATGCCATTCCGCTGCTGTGACTATGGAAATGTTACAGATCTCTGCGGTATTACCAACGATGGGCTAACAGTCTATCACTTTCCACGAAAAAGGCGAAAGTTGCCCGAATTTTCAAGAATAATAGAAAGTCGGGCACGCAGAATTATAGACATAACTCTTCTGTCGATTTCTGATAGAATTATGGAACAATCATTGCGCTCGCCTTTGGTAACTTCTCTAGAAACTCAAGTGTAGGAGTCACAGCTGTTTCCACGTGCACCGATCGTGCGAAGCACAGCTTGCTCTGTTCATTCATTGCCTGCAGAGGACAGTAGGCAACAGAGTTAAGATTGATGGTGTGTTTCTTGACATCCAGAAAATCATAGATACTGTTTTGCAACGTCACCGAGAAGGCAAAACACGTGCAAACGAAATGCCCGAACAGTTAGCGATTGGTGTCAACCATGCATGTAAATTAAATTAGTTGACGAATAAAGTTTGTAGCGTCCTCTTCTAACTATAACAGCAAGGGAAGATGGCGTCTTGCTGCTGGGTACCAGGGCACATGGATATTACAGGGAACGACAGAGCGGATGGAGCAACCAAGGAGGCGTGTAGCGACCCTCAGTTATTTCATGTGCACCCCGCTGCGTACTATCACCTCGCTATTGAGGTACAGAGTCATGCGTCGATGGGAAGCCGAGTGGTTGGAAGTGACCAATAGTAAGTTGCGCCTCATAAAGCCCATTACGCATCTGTGGCGTACCTTCTTTCAGCTACGGAGAAGAGGTGAGGTCCTTCTCACTTGTCTTCGCATAGGCCACAGTCCTCTGACGCATGGCTTCTTGGCCCGGCGAGAGGACCCTCCAACATGAGCTGCTTGCGGCGTACAGATCACTGTGCGCCGCATTTTACTAGACAGTGGTTTATATTCGGACGAGATGGCAGGGGTAGATTTGCCGGCGAACTTTTTCACCCTTTTTCAGTTGTCTTCAGGCGTGTGAGATAGTGATAGTGTGGTTCAACGTCGAGTGAGGCGGAAGTGAGTGAATGAGTGTCATTTTACAGACGTCCTCCTCACTGTGTGCACTAGGTTTAGAGATTTTATCCACTTGCGTTTGTTTAATGAGTGTTAAGGGCGCCAATAACATCACCGTTGAGCGCCCATAAGCTACGCGCACGCACGTACGCACGCACGCGACGCTGTTCGCAGAAGACGCCTATATTCACGACGAAGTGGCATCGTTACAAACTTGTTGCGAAGTTGTACTGGTGGAACGCCTGGTACCTGGATTGCCAAATGACTCTAAACATAAAAAATGTAATACGTTCTCCGTAATTGGTCACAGTCTCAAAGTATTCAGGAGTTTCTGTCCGGAGTGGCATAAGATGGAGCGAACATTTAAATTTGTCCCAATGGAGGACTAATTTCAGTATCGGATTTGTCGCAATAAACATTAAGCGTAATAATTTACGCTCTGTGACGTCTGCCAGTCTTCATTCCATGAATTCCAGCTTGTTGTTGTCTGTCTAGAATCCTTGCAGAGTGCTATTAACCCAAGAGAAGGAAGGACTCAAAAGAGGACTGCACGATTCGTAATGGGTTTTTTCAGTCAGTGTCGGAGTATCCAAAAAACTGAGAGACAGCATTACGAGACTTGGATCCCACATATCCAAAAGTAAGTGAAGAAATACGCTACTTCCTCCAAAAAATAAAAATAAAAAAAATCACGCCTAATGATGATGTCCCTAGAGTTACAGAGATCCACTCTCTTCCGGAATGGTGCAGATAGTCACTCTTTCCGCGTACCGTCTGCGGGCCTAACATAAAATGAGTTGGTGTGGTGCGTCTAGGAATCGGGACAGGTGCACGAAGAACCTCCGCTGTGCACTGTAACGTGGGCTTTCGAAGTCTGTTGGAGAAGCGATAGTTAGCATCTCGGATCTGAAATTAAATTCTCTACGTTTCCGTGTCACACTACGACTAGAGCTACTCGACATGGATGTTTTAACTCCTGGGCTGTGAGCAGGGTTTAAACTAGAAAGCGCCTGAGGGAGCTAACTTCAGACACTTTTCATGAAGTGCATGGAAAACATCTTGCAAACAGAGTAACTGGTAACGATCGGTTGTGGAGAGAAATGTGTGCTGATATTTTAAGTTGCCTGTGTAATAGTACACAAAAGTGCAAAGAAAACTTAACGATCGGCGAGAACCTCCGTTGCTCTCCTACACTCCTGCATAATAACTGTTCCACCTTCTTACAACTAACATGCCTTGCTACTTTTCTAGCACAGTTGAAGAGGGTCGTAATGTGTAATAGGCAGACATCCATCCAGACCATCACACAGGAACACGAAACTGCATGACCCACTGCAAGTACTATGACAGTTATGCGGGAAGTGAGAAAACGGATTTCATGGTTGAGCGGCTGCTCGTAAGCCACACATCATTCCGGTAAATGCCAAACGACGCCTCGCTTCGTGTAAGGAGCGTAAGCATTGGACGATTGAACAGTGGAAAAACGTTGTGTGGTGTGACGAATCACGGTACACAATGTGGCGATCCGATGGCAGGATGTGGGTATGGCAGACGCCCGGTGAACGTCATCTGCCATCGTGTATAGTGCCAACAGTAAAATTCGAAGGCGGTGATGTTATGGTGTGGTCGTGTTTTTCATGGAGGGGGCTTGAACCCCTTGTTTTGCGTGGCACTAGCACAGCACAGGCGTACATTGCTCTTTTATCCCTGTACTTGCTTCCCACTGTTCAAGAGCAATTGGCGGATGGGGATTGCATCTTTCAACACGATCGAGCATCTATTCATAATGCACGGCTTGTGGCGGAGTGGTTACACAACAGTAATATCCCTGTAATGGACTGGCCTGCACAGAGTCGTGACCTGTATCCTGCAGAACACATTTGGGATGTTTTGCAACGCCGGCTTGGTGTCAGGCTTCATCGACTGACATAGATACCTCTCCTTCTATTAAAACGTTACAGTCTACTTTTAGATATTCGTGACTTCGGTACTATGGAAAATACAGTGTTCTATCTTGAACAGGAGGAGCTCTGCTGGATTTAAGTGTTGCAGTTACAGGGGCTAGCTGAATCTGTTTCTAGAACATTTTCTGTGCTGTGTTACGTTACTATCAAGTACGAAATTAAGTCCTGTACTAATTTACATGGAAGAAACTCAAAGAGAGCTAATGCGCATTTTGTACATACCTACTCAGGGTGACATGTCATGCTTTCCATAAGACCCAAGACACAAATCTGTTACAGTAAACAAGAGACATGGAAGTAAATGCTTGCTGAAGATTAGTACAACAGCATCGACAGGTTCAACAAAAACATTATTGTAGGAAGACACTAATTATTCGGTAATATACGACGTGCAGTCGTACATCGATAGGGATGGCTATTATTAATGCTGCACTACATACGTTTCAGAACATGTTTGACGTAAGTACACATAAGTGCAAACTTAAATATAAACGTAAATCTAATTATGTTGGAACAGCTATTTACCGCAGCAGCTGTATAAATTGCATGTTACAGTGTTTTCGTGTTCAGCACTGCAGACACCCAGACTGTTTCGCTTTAGATTTAAAAGGCCTTTTCAATAGTAAGACAATAAAATTGCTGCAAATACCATTTCGTTTCAAAGTACTAGTCTGTCACTCCCATAAAACACAACAAAAAACTCTAACCTTATTTTAGAAGGCCCACCGAACGTTTTTCAAATGAAAAAGGAAACACTTCGGATGCAGAAATGACAGCAAATAGTTTATTCCAGAGTCTATTACATACTCTTATTCATGTCTGGCCTTGAGAAACGGGTAAGTCCTAAAAGTTATGTTTGGGCAATAGTGACATTACCTTTCTTCGTAATGAGCAGTGCGTCAAAACCACTTCTTTTCAGATTTACAGTTTTGCCTAACAAGAAGAACGAAAGTCTGATAAGTATCCGTGGAGCAACAGTGTGGCAGAACCCAGTTGAAGTCACTTTATTATCTTGTAGTTGTTGCTGGTTTCAACTTTGGTCATAGTTAAGCTTATTACATGTTAAATGTGACAAGCTTCGTAAGAAATGAATAGTGAAAGTAATGAAATTTAAGAAAAGAGTGCATCATGATCCGAATAAGCATGTTTCTAAGACTTATTCGATGCTTCTCGGTATGCAACTATATTCTGCGCAAGTCTTACCATACCTGCATAATTTCTGCAACCTACATCGAGCTGAAGAGGCTTCATTCAAGCCATGGTCTCCCTCTACAATTTTTAACGCTCAAGTTTCCCCTCATTTCCTTACTGACGATCTCTTGCTCCCTCATGATGTATCCTATAAACCGACCCCTTATTTTGATGAGTATGTCAGAAATTTTTTTCTCGCTGATTCTATTCAATATCTGTTAATTATTCTATCTAGCGACCTTATCTTCAGCATTTTTCTGTAGGACAACATGTCAAAAGCTTCTGTTCTCTCCTTGTCTTAAGTGTTCAACTTCGGTACAAGGCTCCAATCCAGACGAATACCTTCAGAAAAGACTTCTTAACATTCAAATTTGCATTCGATATTAAGAAATTTCAGCTATTCAGCTATTTTGCTGCCTCAATTCCGGATCGTACGGACTACTTGGTATCTCATTTATAACGTAATTCCCACGATATCGTCTCATTTGACTCTATTATATTCTCTTGTTTCAGTTCCGTTTGTGTCCGTCATAAAACTTCTTTCCAAGACACTATCCATTTCGTTCAAGTGATATTCCAACTCTACTGCCGTCTCTGACAATCACAACAGAACGACTAACCTCAGAATACTTAATTCTTCTCTCTGAACATCAATTCCCTTTGCAAATTTTTCTATAATGCGACGATACACCAGTTATTATTCTTAAGTCATAATGACATACAAACAGTGGCCGAGGAAGGAGTGGAAACAAAACATATAAACATACTGTTCAACATTTAGGACACGCTTGTAGTATCTCTGAACATAGGAAAAAACAAGTGCGAATTTTCCATTGGAAAAGGAGTAATACAGGGCGATTCTATATCCCCGAAGTTATTTATAGAAGTTCTCGGGATGGATTTGCCCAGAATTACGTGAGTGTAAGAAAGAAATAGTTTGGACTGTGTATAATTGCTAATGTGTAGTTACTATTTAAAAACAGTGCGGAACAGTGGTGTATCAGTGTGTGGACGTAGCGTGTGTTGTCGTGGCCTGTTCTCGGTGTTGGTGGAGAAGAGGTGTGGGTTGCAGGTCTGGGAAGCCGTATCAGCGCCAGATAGCTGCCGCCGCACCAGGCAGTGCGCACACAACACTGCCGTAACCATCCCACAAGGCACCACACTCACTCTACACAACTGCCGCGCCAATTAAACGACGTTCTAGTCAAGGCTGAGACAACAGTGAGGACAAATTCCGCCTCGTATCCATGTGTGTTTCAGGAGTTAGCGCCTTACACAGTACTGTTGTTTTGTGCTGTAATGTGGTAAGAAGCATTCTAGGCAGCTTGTAATCTGGAAATCACAGAACCATTTCTAATTCCATCTTTTATTCTTTCATCTCAGAGTGAAAATAAAAAAGGCAAACAATAGTTTTGTTATTTGTAGATGACAAACTGGATTTGGTATGTCACATAAGACTCCTCCAGCACAAAATAACTGCCTGCGTTAGGTAAATAGACCACACACTGAGACACCATCTCCGGCGATAGGTTTCGCTCCTTGTGGCACCAGAACAGATTCGGCTCCGTGACCACCTCTCTTCTGCGAGACCATGACGGAGCCCCTCAGGAGCAACCATATTTCCAGTTGCTTCGTTCTAACGTATCACCGCCACACTCCGTTATGCTGCCGCGGTACTCAGTTCTTCAGTTTTCGCTCGAAACTTCTATCGTAAAGGTGCTTGTTAGTAACCACACAGAGCATGAGCTTCTCATCTGTTGCTTTGGTCTTTTCTGTCTTTTACTTGTTGATTGCCAGCGGGCGCAATTCCAGCGAGAAAACGTACGCTTCTCATGGGGTTGGGTCATAGACCTGCTGTAATGATGTGACGTCTCTCCCCTTCGGCATGGTGGGTTCAGTACCACACAGAGGATGTGTGTCCGGCAGTCGAGTTCCACAAAGCCAATGCTCAAGCAGTTACAGTTTCAGGCTATGCAGCCTAGATTGTTACTGTCAGTTGTTCGCTAATTTTTGGCAACCACTTCGAGCTTCTTCGGACAGTGCTGTTTAAAGGACAAGGTTCAGTCTGGTGTAGCCCCCAGGGCATGAAAGGAAACTTAACGAGCTGGTACCATACGTTTTCTTCATACTTCTAGAAGTTCAAAGTCAGTCTTCTATAGTAGCGCGACGCAGTTCTCATGAAAACTCGAAAAATTTACGTTCGAAGATTTGAAGATACTTGAACACTGTTAAGCAAAAAACATTTCTGTAATTTTCTAGAGTTGTCGGCTGCTTGGTGCGTAACGTATAAATCATCAGATCCCCGACGTCCTTGGTTCTGTTTTCGCAGATGGCACTTCTTTAGCCTTCACTTCAACTACGTTATAATTATTATGAAATGGATATTGCCCAGAACAAAGTTCTGTTCTGAAACAAATTTTAGGGCGTCAAAAAATTTACAGTAAGTAAGTAGTTCGTAGCTTTGCAGATTTTAAAAACACTTCATAGTTATTGGACCATATATCTCCTCTAAATTCTGAATGGATCCCAAAACCACTGCAACTACTAGTGAAACACTAAATAGTATAAAAATATAAGGCTAAATTTGAGAGAAATATTGAAAATAAAACCTAATTGACACTAGACGATGTAATCTCGGATACGTTTCGACTGTGTGTTCGAAACAGTAATTAAAGGGTGGGGGAAACTAAGATCAAAACGTGAAATTGACAAATCAGTCAAATGAAGAACCAATGTAGGATAGAATTTGCTTTTGCAGATGACCTAGCGGTTGTATAGTAGGACATTGACATCACAAAAGAAATATAAATTCTTCAAGAGAAGAAAAAAGGGTAGGTCTCCAAATACCGTTCGGAAAAACAGTACATGTCATACAACTTGGCAACAAAAATTCTAAAATAACTACACATAGGAAAATCGGTAATAGTTCCTCGGTTCTAGTATTAAGGCGAAGTCATTGAGAAAACAGTAGTGTAAATGATTGTTTACGAAATTTGTTGTTGCAAAATGGAAACAACTTTTGAGAGTCAAAGGAAAAAAGTGTGTGAGAGGCTACGCCAGACTGAGACACTGCAGCACAGTCATGAATTCTGAATGTCTTTATTGGGCTGAGACATTCGGTTTAAACAGACAGACAATGAAGTAATCGCAAAGAGAGAACGAAAATTTATCGGGAAAATTTTAAGACCAAATTGTAACTGAAGATCGAACGTGCAGATTAAGAGCAAATAAATAAATTGAAAAGTGTACATAAATGTTTTCACGGTAGATAACAGCCAAACAGTTGCAGAATAAAGATTTGTACGGTTTCGGTATATCCAAATATACCTTCATCAGAAGCGAAATACACTAAAATCACATTCAGCAGTGGAGATACATAAATCAATCGTGCCAAAGGCGTCGTCAGTAGTTAAAACATCATCTCGATTTATACAACATAATTATGAACAGAAGGTCGATGCGAACACATGGCTGTTTCAGCCATGTTTAAAATTTTGAAGTACAAAAATGTATTAGACAAACAAAGAGTAAAACGCAGTTTTAAATCTTATTGTCGTATTGAAAGAATGGGACCAACCAGATCGACGAGGCAGGGTGTAGAGTTTTACGAAACTGAGTGTAAAGCAGAAGCTGAAACAATACAATGGATCGACGCAACAAAAGACGGCCTGAAAGAAGTAATAGGACAATTAGATATGCGAGACAGGAGATTTGGCAGAAAATTCACGACTAGACGGTTGGACTGGCGAAAGAAGGAAAACATAAATAAATACGGGTGTAAAACAGCCCATTGTGTGACAATGACAGTAGTAAGAGCACAGAGGAAAGCAAAACAAAACTCTAAAAATGCGCCATGTTGAACGTCGCATGCTCCAGGATGGCTCAGAGGTTAATAATAATAATAATAATAATAATAATAATAATAATATTGAATCATAGTTTTTAATAAAAATAGCCGGCCGGTGTGGCCGCGAGGCTTAAGCGCTACAGTCTGGAACCGCGCGGCCGCTACGGTCGCAGGTTCGAATCCTGCATCGGGTATGAATGTGATGTCCTTAGGTTAGTTAGGTTTAATTAGTTCTAAGTTCTAGGGGACTAATGACCTCAGAAGTCAAGTCCCATTAGTGCTCAGAGCCATTTGAACCATTTAATAAAAATGTTTTATCGTCATTTTTCTGTTTTCACATATGTTGTTCACAAATAGGAAAGTGCAAGAGATAGTGCAAGAGATATATGCGATGTGACATGTAGATGAAAGAACGCCAGAAATCGGCCAGCTGGAGCATGGACACTGACAAATACAGCTCCAGGATCACACACATGAGTTAACACCGCTGGAAATCGCCACTGATGATACTTCCTAAATAAAAGAAGCGAAACGTGTATGGCAATAAAGAAACTGCCTTCATTTAGTTGCATAGACGGTACACACCTCCACGAATGACAGTTTTTTGTTTAACTGCTGACCGCTTACAAATAAGCTAAAATTTGGTACATACATGCGAATAAAACTAAAATTGTATACGGCAATAATACGGTTGTCTCTGGAAAGGAAAAAAAATTATCTGTTTCGGGTTTCGCCTTTTTGTACAAAACTCCAATTTATTGTGAATAGTCGTATTTTCATGCGGTTGGTAATACGATTCTGTTTTTGTTCAGAATATGATTTAATGGTTGTTCAATAAATTTACATGACTACTCTGCATTTCCCATTTAAGTACCTAGCAGGGATTTCTTCGAATCACCTTCAGACTATCTCTGTCGTTCCACACACTAACAACGCGTGGGAAATACCATCACTAAAGTCTTTTTGTACGAGCCATGATTTCCCTTATTTTTTATGATCGTCATTTATCCCTCTGTAGGTTGGCGACGATACAATATTTACACATTCATAGGAGAAAGTTGGTGATTGAAATTTCGTGACAAGATCACGCCGCAACGAAAAACGTTCTTGTTCTGATGATTGTCATCCCAATTCGCGTAGCCTTCCGTATTCTTGACACACACTTCCTTTTTTCGCGATAATACAAAACGAACTGTCCTTCGAATTACTTCGATATTCTCCGTCAATCCTAATTAGTAAAGATCGAATACAGCATAGCAGTACCACAACAGAGAAACAAGCGCGGTGTACGAAGTCTCTTCAGTAGACCTTTTTCATCTTCTAAGTGTGCTGCCAATAAAATGTAGTTTTTGTTTCCCTTTGCCACAACATTATGTACTAGTTGTGGTCTTTCAAACTGAAGTTGTTCGTGATTCCAAGGTATTTAGTCGAATTGACAACCTTTACATTTGTGTGGTTTATCGTGTAATCGTGTAGCATTACCATCTAATAGTAGAGAATCGAAATAAAAGTTAAAAAAAAAAGTATTGGGAGTTGCAAGACTTAAGACGTAACGCACTCAGGTACTGGGCAAAAATATTGAAATCTGCAGAGACGATTCGAAATTGGTGTCCAGGGAGTTAGGTCCAGATTCTGTAAGTAGGAAGAAAATAAATGAAAGCCAGTCGCTGAGGTCCCTCTGTTAGTGGTGACAAGAGTTGAGTTGGTGCTTGCTGCGAACCTCAGCGGCGGTTCGTGCGGAGCGGTGCGGTGATGCGAGCGGTGCGTCAGCGCGCGCCGTGTTCTGAGAAACGAGCTGAGCTGCCCGGCCGCGACGTTACTGCGGCTTCCTGCGGCTGGCCAGCGTCAGTCTGTGAGGGCTGAGGGCTGGCGACCACTAACTCAAGTTAGATCCACAATCCGCGTTCGCGATGTGGTAACCATCCACCTAGGCGCGTCTAGTGAGTTGTCCGCAACTCGCCAGGGAAACTGGCTCGCTATAAGAATCCAGCAATTTTGCAATTAATGTAAAATCCACACGCGACCAGTACTAGTACTTAAGTACCGTAGTAGTGGTTTTAGATACTGCCCCAAGTTGAAGTAGCAAGATATTTACAAGGTGTGAGCAGACTGTTGATAGCTGTTAGCAAATTAGTGTTCAGCGGTCTATTACAGTAAAGAATATGTTTGCATACGGAAACCAGTCAGAACGATTAATATTTTTAATTTCATTACATTACTTCACTATTCCCTAATACTCAACAACATATGTCGTGGACCTAATGAAGACCCTGACGGCCGAAGAAATTAGTGGTAACATACTTGCGAGTGTTGGTAGCATAAATAGTTATTAGATGCCTTGATGATGGATGATCACTAGTGGATGCAACACGATTAATCATCTTACATAGTAACGACCTAGATGTACCACAGAGAGAAATACTTGCTCATGGTATAATTTTTGTTTCTCATTTTGAAATGTAAGAAGTCTCAGCTAGACATGAGAATATTTTACCGATTTGTGATCGTCAACAAGGAGTTCGCTGTGGCTACATCACTTACATTCATTCATATATAATCCTAATATCTCCCAGAGCGACCACACGTGCAGATAAATAGAAACGCTGTAATCCCGCTCCTCAAATACTGCCTTTGTAGGAACTTCAGCTATAGGCAACACCAGTAGATTGTTACACTGCCTCGCAAGCACGAGTTTGTACTTCTGCAGCAGCGAATTATACGAACTTCCGTGATGCAGCTAACATCCTGGATGGTATAGTAGCTAAGCGTTGCTAGACTCCTGTGAAGGCAACGCCAAAACCTGTGAAAACCGTACAGAAACAGTATTGAGATGGAGGGAAGATATGGATGTGCTGTATCGTCGACGACGGTATCATTCGACGGGGCACGAGCTCACTTTCTTTTCAGAGGAACCATCTGGGAATTGACCTTCAGCGATCTACGAAAACCACAGACTACGTGAACATGCGTGGCTACACGAGGATCTGAACTGCCGCCGTACGCAATGAGTCCAGTGTTTTACGGCTGTGCCAACTCCCCTGGTAATAATACTGCGGTACAGTGTCTGCGAGTAAAGTGACGTCTCCAAAGTTCGTGCGTTGATCCAGAACTGTCATTCGTGAATTTGTTAGGCTGGCTACTTGCTAGCGCCGACTGATCTTCTCGTAATGGCGACCGGCCGCAGTTCAACTAAGTTCTGCTGCTGCAACATTTGTTGCCACAAATTAGGTCTGTGCACGAATAACTGTTGGTGGGAACGGGCACAGGTTAGCTCAGAACTGCATCCCTGGTCGCGTCCCTTACTGCAAGGACTTCACAACGCACTTGAAAGAAAGTGATGAAAATGCACCAAGTTTTCGGCGCATTGCGTGGATGTTTACATCTCTTGTTCGCATATGCGTTGACTCTAAGAGCTGTCATTTATCAGTTCCCGTGAACAGATAACGATTTGGAAAGAGTATGTACGGCACGTTTCTCTCTAGAGACCGTCTGTGGCTCTTAAATCCCATACTGGGAAAGGCGACGAATCCGTCAGCAGTGTGGTCATGTAGTCAAGTGCCGAAAAGTCGTACCGGTGTTGTTGTCCCCTTCTTTTATGTCTCAAAATTCATGTTTTCGCATTCATATCTAATTCAGAATTATGTTACCCAAAACGTCAAAAAGCGTCTCGAATGGTGCAGTAAAATACGTCTTCAATGACGCTCTTTACCAATCAAATGCCGTTAGGAAGCAAGGAACTAGCCAGCAATTGTGAAAGTAACGGTACAATTTTGGCGTCCTCCTTTCATCTAATCCTTCGTAATGGGCTTTCTAGGCGACGACATTTGCGTTAACAAATTCAAGTGCGCCCTAACGAGATATTTACAAACTAGGGGTGCCTTTAATATAGTGGACAGAAATGCCACTGTCAGAAAAAAAGTATCTTCAGCACTAGAAAAAATCGATGTTGAACTTCGATTAATGACTCATCGAAGCGCAATAGAACTATGCGGAGAAAGGGATTCGAGAGAGGAAGTTTAAACACCATTCTGATTCCCTTTTGTTTAAGCAGCGGAACGTAAAAATAATGTGGAGACTGATGTGATCCCTTCCGCTCAGCTAGCTCTCTTCAGGAAGTCCCTAAAGAGCTGTACGCCGTAAAATCCACGCCCTGAAACATCTGCTGTTTCGAGCGAATCGACGTTTCAGGACGTTATTTTAAGAATAGCTACTACTTGTGTGAAATCAGCATTCCACATCAATATTCGTGAAAATGTTCACTTACTTGTAAGTCGGTTTGAAAAATATCGAAAACGCTTTGTGGTAGTTTAAATACTACCACGCGTTAATGAAAAAAATTTTTAATCTATATACGAAAATCATTTTTAATCTATATATGTACGAGGCAAGCCTGCTCCAAAGTTTCCATAGGACGAGACTGGGGTGTGTGTGTGTGTGTGTGTGTGTGTGTGTGTGTGTGTGTGTGTGTGTGTGTGTGTGTGTGTGTCGTTCTGCACTTCCCTCCAAAGACAATCGTATTGCCTGTCAGTCGCGCCTCCGCTTGGCTGGTCTCCGCACTCCCACAATCAGCCGCGGCCACGACGACTTCCGCGCTGCTGCTTCCTGTGTGTCCGAGGACGTTACCAAGCTGCCGGTCCACAAGTGTCAATGAGCCCCTCGTCTCTCATCGGCCACTATAGAGCTTATAAGCTCGCTTTTCCGGTGGTCAGCGGATTATTGTTTCGTTTACTTCTCCATTCATTGGGAGAAATAACTAACATGATATAGTAATATACTCAGACTCCCCACGGAAAGATTTAGGTGTTAATTTTTCCCATATGTTATTCGATAGTGGAGCGGTAGACAAACATTCTGTTTGTATGCATCCTCTGCCGAACACGTGTGATTTCCACAGTAATAACATATATGTAATAATCACTTGTAGATTAACTAGACGTACGCAGAGTTAACAGTTCCTGGCCGCCCATGTCTGCTAGACATAACAGCTATTGTAGTCACATCGACTAGCGTCTGACTGGAAACAGGAGGGAGGTAACATTTTCGCTGCTACATCAGCTGGCTTTCGAAATGGATGTGAGCAGTCCAACATTTGTCGCGTTCAGAATGTCGTGCATGGATCTCAATACTGATCCATTACTGCTTTTGACCTTTACCACTATGATCTCAATTGTTAAGCCGATCTTAGAACACCGGGACGTCGTCGCCTTTGGCGGTTTCCGCTTCTGCAAAAAGAGATGGTCTACCTCTTCGTTCTTCGTCGGCACCTCCTAAGCACTGGATCGTATGATGGTGCGTTGTTGCCATACGGTGCCATAAAATCACAAAGCTCTCTACCAGTGCTTCTCCTCTTCAAATGCATTACACGAATTAACCCACGATAACTTTATAAATATGTTGCGCTATTTTGTCTTGGCTCTTCTGCAGGCAATTCCACATTTTTATTAATCTGTTTCAAGTGACATAGTTGAATGTGTCATGATTGGAGATTTTTGCAAATCATAGATGGATTTTAAGGCATTATAAGCAACTCTGCCTTTGGGGACGATGTTACCGCCCCCACCCCCCACCCGTTAGCTCGTGCGCATCGCGCACACAAAGAACGCGAGCGCGATTGCTATGCCGACGCTTCGAAATAGCGCTGATGACCATGCCGTTGAGCGCCTCACGTCCATCACCACCATTATCATCTTGGCTACCGAGCGAAGGCGCCCAGTATTCAGCACAGTGGGCTCGCACTCGGTTCAAACCCGCGTCCTGCCATCCTGATCTAGGTTTTCCGTGATTTCCCTAAATCGGTTCCTTTGAAAGGGCCCGGTCGACTTCCTTCCCCATCCTTCCCTATCTGATAGGACCAATGCCCTCGCTATTCGGTCCCCTTTCCCCAAACCAACCAACCAACCAACCAACGAATCATCTTGACCCTTCTAGCGCGGGCATTTCTATGTAGCATTACTGCAACCATTTACTTGCAAATAAATAGGATTAATTGCGTAACTTCATTTTTCAACGTGATAATTTAAACTTTTTGACTACTTTCCGTATATCTCGCTATCACTGTGGATTTTTCGTGTAAGCTGCTCCAGTTGCTCAATTTACTGCACGTCAACTGACTTGAAAAGCCATATGGCAGTGCGAGGATTGAGTTAAATATTTCAGACATCTAGAACATAATATAAATAAGAACATTAGAAACAAAGGTAGCTGAATGGGATATTTCAAAGATCTGTTAATTAAAAGATTTTGAGACGTTGTTCGAAGGCTAATGCCATTATATCCTCATAACGTAGATCAGTTTTTCGAAAAACTAAAGATGCGTTACGAAATAGAGTTTTAAGTTAGCCTCCACACTTCCCCTCTACCCGCTTATTTTTTTAAATTGCTTTCAGTAAAGAAGTCACGCAGCTTGACTAACAACTCAAATTAGCGTTGCGATATTGAACTCGACATATTTAGTAAAAGTGACAGGAAATTGCGAAGAACAATCAGTATTTCCAGCAACATACTAATTGAAGTCTGCTGTGCACTGTTTGACGACTCACACTAGAAACACTCTGTAGTTCATACTAAAAACACTTCGAAGCTCAGCGTAAAATAAATTACACTTAATACATTTCAAGTATGTAGTTGCCCTTATTAGTAATAGCGCCTTAAGAAAGAACCAAGGCGATTCTCAGCTCATCCTTCCTGTGTGTGTTTCTTCCATCGATGAATAACCGCCAACCTGACATACTTTTTTCTTAGTGATAATAACAAAACGGTGGTTCGGCTGACTCCAGACATGCATAACAATGTAGAATCGAAAATGTTTCCCGGAACAGAAGAGAAACGGATACGTAAGGATCAGAGGGAGCACGTGGGGTGTACCTATTATTTCGTTCAAGGAAATATTGGTGAGGCTACACTCAAACTGTCGTTAGACATAAATGCATGGCTGCCGTTTGGATGTAATCTTTAATGATATTCCGCAACTCATTCAATAATGAAACAGATATGCATTGTGAAGGCAACGCATGGTGGAGTGAACTGAAACTATTGTCAGTTGGCAACCTCGCGACGACTACTTGTCATTAATTCGATTAATGTTTACACAAATGTAGCTCTAAGGTCTTTCTCACGATGGCATGTCCGCATTCTGTGATCAATTTTCACTTTCGGAAATTGTACAACAGTCAGAAATATTTTTTCGGATGAACAAACAATACGGCGGTAACTGAGAGTATTAACGCATGAGAAGGAAAGTTAAAATATAGCCACGACAGCGCGACCACTGAACACCAATCAGGGCGTCTGATGGCAATATGGACCTCGGCGTTACAGGCTTCTATCGACTCACTTATCGAAGAAGACTCACGTACTGTGATTGGAAAAAAGTGCTAAAATTTGCAGTAAATATTGACACAGTTCATTTTATCATTCAGAACAAACTGAACTACTGTAAGATTCTGTATGATCGGTTCTGAGAGAGCTTACCGTTGCTCACAAAGGAAAGATTTCGCTGTTGCACAGAGCTCAAAAGTCGTTGCAATATTACTTATTTCTAGACGGGATTTTAACCGGTGATGAGTCTTGGATATATCATTTTGAACGGAAGTCCAAGCGTCAAAGCAAGCAGTGAAAACCGCGAGTGTCATCACTCCGTAAGAAATTCAAAACACAACCGTCGGCTGATGAATCCTTGTTTACAGCTTTTGGAGTTCCTATGATCCGATTTTCTGTGATATTCTGATATAGTCTGTATACTAGAGCGTGATATGAGACCGAAGTGAAGCCGTCACTGAGCTCGAAATATGCGGTATGGCAGAGGAAAAGCGCGCTTCTCCTTGAAAACAACGCTCGATTTCATAAAGCACTATTGGCATTGGAAACTGTTTGCAGAGTGGATTGTGGTCTCCCTCACTTCGTCCTGAGACAGCTTTGGCCTTGCCGGTTTCGATGTTTTTGTTTGGTCGGATGAAAGGTGGTTTGTCTGGCATAAAGTTAAACAGCAAAGAAGATGGAAAGAGAAAGGTACGAAATTGTCATGGAGATGAAGATAAAGAATTGTCTGCTGATGTGACAAGACGAATCTTAAGATGCGTCAAGTGCATAGAAGTTTATAGGGATAAGGTGAAAATGGATAAAAATGGTATTAATTTAATGAACCGCTTTTGGTGTGTAGGTGTTTCTGTGTAATTGTTGAATTACCTCGATAAACCGAAAAATGGTCCTGGCTGCTGTCCACCCTGGTGGGAATAGTAGCTGTCAGGATCATTCAATTTTTCACCGGGATTTTAGTTTTGTCGTTAATAAAGATGATATAGTCACGTTGCTGGTATAGATGCTGCAGAATCAGTTCTCTCAAAATAACTGCGACCGTTTTGATATGTTTAACCATACTGAACTGGTCGTCCAGCATGAAAATTGTCTTTCCTGATGAATGTTGAAACAATGTGAGGAGGAGCTACTGCCTGAGGTTCAGGTAGTGTTGGATAAAAATGGCCGTGTGGGAGGACGACGGTCGGCGCGGCGGGCCCGGCAGGTCGCGTGTTTGGTTAGCGCGGAAAGGCGTGCGTAGCGGCGCGCCCGCGTGAGTCACCGGCAGCGGCCAGCGGTGAGCTGGTACACCTCACCTCGCCGCCCATTCACGCCGCTGCCTTGGAGCACTGCCAGCCGCCGGCAGCCGGCCGCGCTCACCTGGCCGCGGCGCGCCGAAGGCCTCGCTCCCGCGACCTACACCTGAGCGCCCACACTGAGGCGCGCGTACGTACTGGACGCAGTTCAGCCAGACACCCGTACTCTCAAAATTCTAAGTGTACTCATTCCGATTTTTAAATCTGCATGCGTGCTATAACGACCCTTTCCGGACCGCTACGCGTCACGATGGGCGAGAGAAATGGTGAGAGGGTAGGGGGGGGGGGGGAGAGGGGAGAGCAGGTTCACATCGTGGCTTGCAGTTCAGCAGTGGTAGTGTAGTACTGACATGTTTATTCAAGCAGCTTTATACAGCGCTCCGGCCGGTCTCAGGGTCGCATTGTGTGCGTGCAAACGCAGTCTGTTGCAAATGTGCAGAAGCCACAATCACGCCGGTGACGTCCATTGCCTGGGTCCAGGGTCGCGGGCGGCTGCTGCCTCGGCGCCGTTCGGGTCACGAGAGGGCGAAGAAAGGGTGCGAGACGCCTAGACCCTACATGTTTCGCCAGCTACATACTCCCGCACGGGCTCGTTGTCCCGTGATTGAGTGCGTTAGCCGACATTAGATGTCCTAATGCCGAGCAGCAGTGCTCCAGTAACCTAACAACACCCCTCTGCCACCAGCAGACCAGGACAGTGGCCGATGACTTGTAGGTGGCTAGAAGGTCGAGTGGGCGCGCCTCCACCAGCCGGATCGTCCGTCGACAGAAATGGCTCAGAGGGCAGATACTGGGCGGACACCAGCTGTCTGCATAAGCGAAGTTCCGCAGTTGCCACGCCACAGGTATGGCGTGCCTCGTGCCGGAACTTGACCAGTTTATCAGTGGACAGGTAACCAGCCGATCACCACCAACCAGTGTTAGCCGTGGTTTCTCTGAATCTCAAAAGTCAGTCATTCTCACCAGTTCAAGACGCAGACCGAATGGCTGCACGACTGAATGCCTTGAGCCCATAAAATCAGTTACTTTTACCCTTATTGCTACGCTTCTGACCTAATATTCTGACGGAGGGGGTGGCAGCGAGTCGGTTTACCATGGATAAGTACTGTCCTGCCAACTCTAACTCGTTCTGCCCAGTACACGCGTTACTATGCCCCTTTAAATTTTCTCAGAGTTACGGAATGTTACCTCACTTCTGGTCATACTGTGGTGGGGCGTTAGCAGTTCTAGGCGCCTCGGACATGACCGGTGAGGCGGAGGTTCGAGTCCTCCCTCGGGCATGGGTGTCTGTGTTTGTTCTTACGATAATTTATATTAAGTAGTGTGTAAGCTTAGTGACTGATGACCTTAGCAGTTAAGTCCCATAAGACTTCACACACATTTGAACATGACGGGTGCTGTTAACCCTTCGTGCCCTGAGTGTTCTGACGTAATGTCAATAATACTGCCCAGCAGCTTATATGATAAACACATCGGACGCACTGGTCTCTATTGTCTGGCCGCTGCTGAAAAATCTTTAAGAAACTCACAGTTTACTCACCTAAGTTTTTCGGGGCGCAGCAATACTTCCAGAACTCATTGTGCTGGCCACTGCTGGGAAGAAAGCGCCCGATAGGAATGCGGTAATCAGGTGGATTCGCATTGTCACTTAAATTCTACAAGAATTCACTCACCCCTTTAAAAACATAAATACCATTCTCAATACGGCGTGACGGAATTGTTTCATCCAAGGGAGGTAAACATATAAAAGCATCACACCTTTCTGGCGTGGTGAAACTGCCGGAGTAGTAATGGTCAAACTTTTCATTTTTGTGGCCTTGCATTGGTAGTTGCAGGGTAACGCCGACAACTAAAAAAGACAACGCAAGGCAGACGATGAAGTCGACTGCTAGAGGAATATTTTTCGACTGTCAAATGAACAGGCTGTGCACAACCGCGGGGCAGAAGGCGACGAGAGGAAGGACTCTTACCCCACGTCAGCTCTAGGAGGCAATCTTCTTAGGTGTTTTGTTCACACTCTGCTGTTTGGTACTTTGTACCATTGTTAATGATTCCCTTTCGTGTTCGACTCTCGGTTGACCAAGGGAGAAACGACTTCTGTGGCTGTATCCGCCCTAACCTCCCATTTAAACTTTGCCAATAACGGTTTGCGGAGAGGTCGTCTCTCCCTTCCATGAACCGAACCGTAACAATAACAATTCTAGATGCACTCCTCTCAGTTGCTACCAGTAATCTATGGAAGGTCATTCACCGTCCCTGCAACTGACCTTTCTTACTCTCCCATCGTGACTTGATTGTCTAGTGCGAGTACACGAGAGACGATCGCCAGCAGCACTTGACGATGACTAGGCAATAGACGAAATACAGAACATAAGTTTGGAATCGTGTGTGATACGACATCTAGAAACATGTCGTGTTGGAGAATCACTGCAAGGTGGTCACAGTCGTATCTTTGTTCCCCGTCTGGTGACGAAGGGGGAAGGGGGCTGCGAGGAAAAACCCAGCTGTCGTTGTGTTGGTAAACATTCGTTAGTGAATTAATCACGCGTTATTACGAGCCTGCTCTATCTGATAGTGTCGATTTATCTTTTTATAGAAGCACATCCTCTGCCAGCTCTGCTTCATGTTTTGTGCTCCAGTTAATGAGTGTCTCTTTGTAAGGACTTAAAATTCATGTTGATCCCCGTTTGTGCAGTGTTGTACCACTTAAATGAAGCCCAGGAAGAATCTACGTAATCCACTAATCCCTTAAATTCGGTTGACAGGCCGTGTCCAATTGCGGATAGATGTGAAGCCTCTTTCCGCTCTTTCGTGTCAAAGTTCTGGGGGCGGATATTCAATGGAGCGTATACACGATAATCAGCGACGGCATCACATAGTGATATTTTCGTCTGCCATCAGTCATACCCACCATGGTAGCTTCGGGACCTACGATCAGGAAGTTGCGTCACACACTGTGTGTTCGGCCGCACTGGCGTGGATAAATACAACCAGGAATGGCAAACGACTGCAGTGAGTAGGCACATACTACAGAAAGTGTTACCTTAATTCATGTATCTGTTAATTGGTAGGATAATAAGAAGGTGACTTGGACATCAGCACCGTGCTGCAGGTGCGCGATGTTCGACGTGGGTGCGACTCGGTCGGACCCAAGGCCGCACCAGCCGGTAAGCTGCCGCGTGTGAAGGCCATTTAGAGCTGTCCTGCTGACAACCTCTGCGTCTTCGTAACGCTCTTGTGCGTAGTGAACGATCGCACGACTGTCACTCCGCTTTTTTAAGATCATCTGCTCCCCCCTCTCTCTCCCCCTCCCCCCTCCCCCCCCCCTCTCCACCCCTCAGTTAAGAAAGGCCACCCCAGATGTATCCAGAATGTAGAAATATATCGAGGTGCGGAAGTCGCAAAGTTATAGCGGCCTATATGGAAATTTCCTGACTTTCGGAAGTAATTTTTATCGTTAATAGTCGCCTAGTTTCGACATTTATTTTTTATTATTCGAACTATATACTTTTCCTGTGCTATTTGAAAGAAGCTTTTAAGACAAGTTCAGCGACATAACATGTGCGGGACTCGATCAAATAGTATGAAGATAACAGCGCCGCAAACCACTGTCACTGTCCCGCCGTCAAAAGAACAGTTTCCACAACTGCCTGCCCTAATATACCAAATATAAGCAAACACGTAAGTCAGGTATGGTTTTTATGTTTATCTGTGCACTTGAAGCCCATCAGTCTGTGTACTACTTTCGTGGCAATCTCAGAGCCTATGAGAAAGTCGATCGAGACTTTCACAGTGTGCACGGCAGTCGAAAAAGCAAATATCGCTTAAGGCGAAACTTTGCCAAACAGTTACAGAAGCGGTGGAGTTGTGTCCTGTGAAGAATATCCAGATCGTGCCAACCACTGACGATATGTCTTTGGCAATACGGCAAGGAAAAGGAGAGCAACTGATATAACAGTAAGCTAACATTGTAGCAGCAGTACAATGCAAATGGCACTAAAAGGCATCTTGTAAGTACGAGAAGTATAAACCAAACGAGTATTCTGCAAACACTACGTTCCATCGCTTTTTATCCCCTTCACATGTCGCTGCATCTACAGCTTCACGGCAGTGACTTGCGAAATTGGTTACAGTTCTCCGAATGTTATATGAAAAGTGATGCGGCATATCTATGCAAAAAGCATCGTTCACAAATCGTGGGAAAGTAAACCTCGCAATATGCACTAATCGTCTGTGGAAAGTCCACGTCGACTCAAAGAAGTGGATAAAAAGGACGCTCTCGTTCCGTCAACGTTTTATGCGTTTTTCTTTTCCAAGACCCCCGTCACTGATTTGTTGCAGAAACTTACAACATACTCTGAGCTTAAACATAATGAAGAAGAGAATAACTACCTCAGTGCCAACAAGCATGGATTCCGAGAACATCGTGTGAAACCCAAATCTCACTTTTCTCTCATAACATACCGAAAGCTTTGGATCAAAGCAGTCAGGTAGACGCAGTATTTCTTGATTTCCGAAAAGCGTTTGACTCTGTGACAAATTAACGCTTATTGTCAAAAGTACAATCATATGGGCTATTAAGTGAAATTTGTGACTGGTTTGAAGACTTTCCGGTAGGGAGGACACAGCATGTCATCTTGGATGAGGAGTCATTGTCAGATGTAGAACCATCTTAGGGTGTGCCCTAGGGAAGTGTCTTGGGACCTTTGCTATTCATGTTGTATATGAATGAGCTTGCAGACAATATTAATAGTAAAATCGCGCTTTTTGCAGATGATGCAATTATCTATTATGAAGTACTATCTGAGAGAAGCTGCATAAATAGTTAGGTCATAAGACTTCAACATGGTGTAGAGATTATCAACTTGCTCTCATGTTCAGAAATGTAAAATTGTGCACTTCATAAAACGAAAAACGTAGTTATCTTATGAGTATAATATGAAAGAACAACGCTGGAAACGGCCAACTTGTACAAATGCGTAGGTGTAACATCCCGTTGGGATATGACGTGGATTGATCACACGGGCTTAGTTGTGGGTGAAGCAGGTGGTAGACTCGGTTTATTTGTACAATAGTGGGAAGTGCAATCTGTCTACAAAGGAGATGGCTTACAAATCACTCCTGTGAACGGTTCTAGAATATTGCTCAAGTGTATGGGATCTGTAACAAATAGGAATAACAGAGGATATTGAACGTATACAGAGGAGGGCAGCACAAATTGTCACTGGTTTGTTTGATCCGCGAGAGAGTGTCACAGAAATACTGAAGGAGCCGAACTGGAAGACCCCTGAACGTAGACGTAAACTATCCCAAGAAAGTCTCTTAACAATGTTTGAAGAACCGTCTTCAAATGATGACACTAGGAATATAGTAGAGCCGCATGCGTATCGCTCACATAGGGATCATGAGGATAAGAATAGAATAATTACTGCACGCACAGAACCATTCAAACACTCGTAGATGTAGATTGGTCTCTGTTCTACTTAAGGGAATCTAAATACACTCAAGTACCTTGAATTCCTAAGGTACGATGCCGCCGCAGTTGTTGGAAGACATCTCACTGGACATACGTCAGTCAGTGGGGTACCAACATAACGAATATCACTACCACTCTGCACATGTAATGATAGAAGCCCTTAATATAATATTTGGAGGGCATTAAAAATTCGTTCAGGAAACGCAAAATTGTCTGCATACTCACTATTTTCACACTTCTATATTTTTATCTGTGGTGAAAAATAAAACATACAGGTCTGCTAGGAAACACTGACGACTCCCGTGAACCTTATAACATCGGCTTCTGCTACCATTAACTCTAGATGAAACTCAACGGGCAGTATTGTTTCTCCAGAATTACCTAGTAGTATTTGATCAAATCGCAAACATGATACGTTGTTGAATTCTCTTACAAGCTTGTTTCAAATGCCACAAAAAAATTTATTAGTTCTATTAAAAATACACTCCTGGAAATTGAAATAAGAACACCGTGAATTCATTGTCCCAGGAAGGGGAAACTTTATTGACACATCCTGGGGTCAGATACATCACATGATCACACTGACAGAACCACAGGCACATAGACACAGGCAACAGAGCATGCACAATGTCGGCACTAGTACAGTGTATATCCACCTTTCGCAGCAATGCAGGCTGCTATTCTCCCATGGAGACGATCGTAGAGATGCTGGATGTAGTCCTGTGGAACGGCTTGCCATGCCATTTCCACCTGGCGCCTCAGTTGGACCAGCGTTCGTGCTGGACGTGCAGACCGCGTGAGACGACGCTTCATCCAGTCCCAAACATGCTCAATGGGGGACAGATCCGGAGATCTTGCTGGCCAGGGTTGTTGACTTACACCTTCTAGAGCACGTTGGGTGGCACGGGATACATGCGGACGTGCATTGTCCTGTTGGAACAGCAAGTTCCCTTGCCGGTCTAGGAATGGTAGAACGATGGGTTCGATGACGGTTTGGATGTACCGTGCACTATTCAGTGTCCCCTCGACGATCACCAGTGGTGTACGGCCAGTGTAGGAGATCGCTCCCCACACCATGATGCCGGGTGTTGGCCCTGTGTGCCTCTGTCGTTTGCAGTCCTGATTGTGGTGCTCACCTGCACGGCGCCAAACACGCATACGACCATCATTGGCACCAAGGCAGAAGCGACTCTCATCGCTGAAGACGACACGTCTCCATTCGTCCCTCCATTCACGCCTGTCGCGACACCACTGGAGGCGGGCTGCACGATGTTGGGGCGTGAGCGGAAGACGGCCTAACGGTGTGCGGGACCGTAGCCCAGCTTCATGGAGACGGTTGCGAATGGTCCTCGCCCATACCCCAGGAGCAACAGTGTCCCTAATTTGCTGGGAAGTGGCGGTGCGGTCCCCTACGGCACTGCGTAGGATCCTACGGTCTTGGCGTGCATCCGTGCGTCGATGCGGTCCGGTCCCAGGTCGACGGGCACGTGCTCCTTCCGCCGACCACTGGCGACAACATCGATGTACTGTGGAGACCTCACGCCCCACGTGTTGAGCAATTCGGCGGTACGTCCACCCGGCCTCCCGCATGCCCACTATACGCCCTCGCTCAAAGTCCGTCAGCTGCACATACGGTTCACGTCCACTCCTGGTGTGTCCGCTGTGCCGTGCGTGTGATCATTGCTTGTACAGCCCTCTCGCAGTGTCCGGAGCAAGTATGGTGGGTCTGACACACCGGTGTCAATGCGTTCTTTTTTCCATTTCCAGGAGTGTAGATGTAATTTGCTGACAATAAGCTATAAAAATTTCTTGTGAACGACAGTAAATTTGCCACATCCTCTGCCAAAGCCTGGCGAATACAGTATCTTCATTCATTCAGCGTATATTTAGACCGTTCTGTGCTCGCTGCTTTGCCATGCGTGCGCATATGTACCCCAGTTTCTTCGTGAATGGTGGACTCCTCGTAAGGGTTCTTCCATTGATTCTCAGCCTGGGATCTCCTTTACCTAAAAAATGATTTTGTGCGGCTTTTAGTAGAAATGTCGGTAAGATGGGTATTAGAAACAATCGTTTCCATTTAAGACAATATTTTAATCTCACACTAACAGGAAACACACAAATGAAAGAAAGGCGAAAATTGTTCAGATACTTAAACGTTTTATGGCAGTTGTTCACACTTGAGGATATAAAAGGTAATGTGATGCAGCACTCCTCGTTGCGGCTCCAAAATAGTGAAGATTCTCATTAGAATTACCCATCAGAAGCACCATATTGGACAGTTACATCCAGCGCCCTCTTGAGGTATCACTATTTGCAGTCGAATCCGTTTTTATATGAAGCAAGAGGAATCGAGCTCGTACTGAACACAACTAACGTTTATTACACACAGAATACTTGCTAGGTAAATGGGCGTTGTTATATATTATTGAAAAAGGGCAATTAAAATGGCATAAAATGTGTGTAAGCATTAACAAGAAACCCCTGCGCGAACCATTCGCAGAATCTTCATACATGAATTTTGGAAGCAGTATCTGACTTCTATATGTTCGCTGCAAACCAAGTCTGCGTACTTGTTTCTGGAGCCTCTGAGTTACGTAGAGACTCCGACCAGTCTGAAACTTCAATGTTACGCACGGTGGGTGACATGTATTCAATTTAGGGCATCAAAGAAACAGCTTTGTACTAAATTTTGTATTAACAGTAGACCTATGAGCCAGTTCTCCATTTTGTCCTATTTCCGAAAATAAATATTACAAAAGGCAGTTCTTTCATTCATTGTCATTGAGAATGGACAGTCGGAGATCAAATGAGCAATTGCACTTTTTAGCAAATCGCTGACCTGACACAAGACTCGTCCCTTAGTTCTTCACTTCTGAGTGCCGAAGTGGTAGGACTGTGACTCGCAGTCAGGACGACAGCAGTTCAAATCTCCGTCCGACCATGCGTATTCAGTTTTTCATAGTTTCCCTAAATATGCTGAGCTACTGCTGAAATGGTTCATTTTGAAACGTTCCAGGCTGATTTACTCCCCCTATCGGATCTTGTACTTGGGTGCTAATGACATCGTTGTTGTTAGGGCGTTGAACCTTTTTTTTCTTTTTTTTCCACCATTCTAAGGGAGTAGGGTTGACACCACCGAAGTCGCAAATAGCGGCTGTTTGGTGTAAGTGGAATGTGCGATTGTGGCGTAGAGATGTCATTGTAGTAAACGATTTGTAACAATTCATTGTCGCTGTGGTGCCAACTGCTGCTCAAATTGCTGCTGCAGATGCAGTACGATGCGCCAGAGCCCCACGCCGAACAAGATGGTCTTCACTCTCGGTAGTGCCACGTGGCCGTCTAGAGCCCGCTGTTCTTCTGACCGTACTTTCCCATGCCAGCAATCATGTACAGCGGCTACATTCCTGCCAAACCTGTCTGGATTATCGCAGAAGGAACATGAAGCTCCTGGTAGCCGTATTAAACGACCTTGTTCAGACTCAGGAAGGTGCTGATAATAGTGACTTCCTCGACGCATTAAAAGACATTCTTGACGAACATCAACTCACCACGTCCAAAGGTAACTAACGCTCACTACCATTACAGCGTGTATTTAAAGCAAACTGGATTTGCATCCTTATAATGTCTCTACTAGCGCCACTCTTATGGTACTGGCGAAAAATTTGAACAGACATCAATTTTCAGATATAGGAACAAGCTTACCGACTTCTCGTTTATGTCGCAAAAGTCCTCGTTGATACCTTTTTTTCGTCAGTGTTCGAAGTTAGTTACTTCTCGACAGTAAGTGGTGGGTGGGAAAACACAACAGTAGTGTCTTCAGAGACACGCTGTTACAAAGTTGGAGGTTAGAACTGTCTCCTGCCGACGCCTTCAGTTTCTGAGTCGAAATTATATTTGTGTGGTTACGTTACATGTCTGGAATTTTGTTGGAGATTGACTGACACTAGAAACTCAGATAGACAATGTGATCAAAAGTATCCGGACACTCCCCAGACCTTAAGTTTTTCGTATTAAGTGCATTGTGCTGCCACCTACCACCAGATACTCCATATCAGCCACCTCAGTAGTCATTAGACATCGTAAGAGAGCAGAATAGGGCGCTCCGCTGAACTCAAGGACATCGAACGTGGTCAGATGATTGGGTTTAACTCGTGTCATACGTCTGTACGCGAGATTTCCACACTCCTAAACATCCCTAGGTCCACTGTTTCCGATTTGGTAGTGAAGTGGAAACGTGAAACGGCACGTACAGCGCAAAAGCGTACAGGCCGACCTCTCTGTTGACGGACACACACCGCCGACAGTTGAAGAGGGTCGTAATGTGTAATAGGCAGACATCCATCCAGACCGTCACACAGGAATACGAAACTGCATGACCCACTGCAAGTACTATGACAGTTATGCGGGAAGTGAGAAAACGGATTTCATGGTTGAGCGGCTGCTCATAAGCCACACATCATTCCGGTAAATGCCAAACGACGCCTCGCTTCGTGTAAGGAGCGTAAGCATTGGACGATTGAACAGTGGGAAAACGTTGTGTGGTGTGACGAATCACGGTACACAATGTGGCGATCCGATGGCAGGATGTGGGTATGGCAGACGCCCGGTGAACGTCATCTGCCAACGTGTATAGTTCCAACAGTAAAATTCGAAGGTGGTGATGTTATGGTGTGGTCGTGTTTTTCATGGAGGGGGCTTGAACCCCTTGTTTTGCGTGGCACTAGCACAGCACAGGCGTACATTGCTCTTTTATCCCTGTACTTGCTTCCCACTGTTCAAGAGCAATTGGCGGATGGGGATTGCATCTTTCAACACGATCGAGCATCTATTCATAATGCACGGCTTGTGGCGGAGTGGTTACACAACAGTAATATCCCTGTAATGGACTGGCCTGCACAGAGTCGTGACCTGTATCCTGCAGAACACATTTGGGATGTTTTGCAACGCCGGCTTGGTGTCAGGCTTCATCGACTGACATAGATACCTCTCCTCAGTGCTGCACTCCGTGAAGAATGGGCTGCCATTTCTCAAAAAACTTCCAGCACGTGACTGAACGTATGCCTGCGAGAGTGGAAGCTGTCAGGAAGGCTAAGAGTGGGCCAAGATCGTATTGAATTCCGGCATTACCGATGGAGGGCGCCACGAACTTGTAGGTCATTTTCAGCCAGGTGTCCGGAAACTTTTGATCACATTGTGTACGTAAGCTGACAGCATGCGCTGTGTTTTCACAGAGGAAGTGTTACCTTAGTTGAAAACATTCAGACACTTTCACGTCTTGGCGCCAAGTCGCGAGTGTGATCCGCGGAATGTGTTATACAACAGGACTGGACTGCAGGACACAGGCAGCCATGTGGCGCTGTCACTTACATAGCTGCCTAAGCTTCCCCCGGCACGCGCAGATCCGAGCGGAGCAGCAGCGGGAGGAGGACGAGGCTTTAAAACGCGCTGGTTACTGCAGCGGGGGTCCGCTGACGCCACGGGCTATTTATAAAGGCGGGCAGGCCAGCGTCCGGCGGGCAGCCGCGCGCCGCTTCGCAGGCGGCAGCGTACTCCGCTATCCCCTGCTGAATGGAATTAGAGAAGGGCTGGCTGCGCTCTATGGCCATGATGGACCCGTAATCGAGTAACTAACGCTCCACAGCCAGCTCATCTGCAGGTAATTCCTCCAATAGAAAATCCTGCGAACAGTGCCAAGTTCAAGGCTGCTCCTCATCCACGTTTTTAGCCGTCGCTTTAGTTACACTGCGAAAGTTCGTGACATAGAACCTGTCCATTTAATAGCAAACTGGTCCCAATTCTTGTTTAGTTCTCTGTAAAGTGTGGTTCATTTGGAGGCTTTGCAAATGCTGGCTTTCAATATTTGTTTTTATGCAAGTTGCACGGGAAAACTAGAATTAACGACGCAATTGGCGCTTTGTTGACAGTTGGTAATACATCACTGATTTAATTTCAGCTCTAATTAGTATGTGCGTCGCGGTATTCAAAGAGAATATCAGTATTAAGATCATTGCCGTGTACTCGGTACTGTGAAGTATTTAGACGCTGAGTATTTTATAAGTCAATCACTGGTACGAAAGCTTGTAGATAGCTGATTCTGATAGAAGGTAAACACTGAAAGCAAAATCTACGAAGCTAAGGTAACACAGAATTCAACCAAAGCTTCATTTCAAAATACGAGTATTCATTTGTCGACTTCAAAGAAAACTGGTTCGCCAAGTTTTGTTACAGATGTTTTGAGCGCGATATTACTGTACGCAAATAAACCAAAATGGCTGTCACAGGGGTAGGAAGGTTGTCGTAGTGTCTACCTTTCATCAGTGAGAAATAATCGATTAATAATACTGAAATACCATATTGCATATGTTCTCTGTTGGATTTCGCTAGGACAAGGATATTGTCACAGAATTAACTCAGATGTAATTATTTGAAAGCATTTCTTGCACGCGTAGAACTAAAATTACATCCTCCATTTTTGTGCTAAAGAAAATTGCGAGCGTACTTCAGATAAAAAATTGGTTGTATGTAACATTCACTAAATGTAAGTAAACACAGAATACACAGCTGACGTTTTCTTGCATTTTTTACGTAAACGTGCGGCGTAATTCTACGTTGTAGTTTCCACTGGGGCCCTGTAAACTGGAGACAGTAGTAGAAATAATACGTTCTTACTAAGATATTTGTGGTAAAGTTATACTGTAATTTGGAAAGTTTGAGGCCCACGAATGCTGTCTTCAATTCTTCCAACATAAAAAGTTCCACCTGTGTTAGAAGAACTAGTAAAAGTATGAAGCAGTTTGAATTTCGAGGTTAACAGCGCACACATGTATGAATTGAAAACAGTCAGTAAATTGTACTTTACACGACTCGTAATTTAATAAAATGGCATACGATCTGACAGAGGGTAAACACAACCGGCCGTGCAGGGCCGCTATTCTTTGTGTGTTAATTAGTAAATTAAATCTTCAAAATAGGTACCGTAAATGTTAAGCACTGAATGAGAATTTTTGAAGGTTGTAAGCAGATAATTATTGCCAATAGCCAACTTGAAATGGTAAGAGTAAGTGTTACGGTAAAAGCCGGATTCTTTGTTTTGAAAAATTCCATGCTCCATCAGCCCGGGCGGGTACTCTGTATCTAATGAACCTGTTTGACACTGAAGCAAATAAGGTCGAGTTTCATGACCGTGTGTAAGTATTTGAACACTCGAAAAAATCTGGAGCAGATGAAGTGTTAAAAGTAATTTGTAGTTTGTGGCAAACGTTCCGATTTCACTCCTGTGAGAACGAAGAGCTCGTCTTATGCGCCACAAACCCGTTGAAACTCGTAAAAATATGCTATGTTTGGTGATTTCGACTTTATTTTGCATTTGAATGGAACAGTAAGTGAAATGTTGGATTAGGTGGTCGTCTATGCTTGTGACATCCTATAGTTTCCTTTATATTTTACTAGGTCACTATTGGATGCTGATCACACTTTGCAGATCAATAATGTACACAAGCATAGCTGTAGCGTGATAAGTATTTCTATACTTAAATTAGACACTTTCTGCAGAAGTACACCATTATTCACATTAAGCTAAAGAAAGAAGGAGAAAAAATGCGCCGATAGACGAGGTACATACAGTATTGTGATGTACAAATGTCCACTTCACGCAAGTATTGGCAAACAGAGCCTAATTTGTTTTTATGCAAGTTGCTAAAAATTCTTAAATTTTACTTGTTAAAAATTTTTCATTTTGTGGTGTGTACGGGCGTCCCTCTCTGGTGCCGTTGTGAAGAGGGTGATTTGGAACAGCGGGGGCAGTGTGCAGAATATGACTGACGAGAGCGTAAGGGTCAAACAAAGTTCAGTGAATTTGTGTCTGGAGAAGCATGATTTCCGTGTTGGAGGCCATTTAATTTATCCCACGCAGCACCTTGCACAATTGATTTCAAGTGTAGACACGCTGTTACAAGATGGTGCACTGTTCCTAACAAAGGCAGAAGTGTTAACCATGAGACGCATTCTTTGGTATCCTCTTCTGCGTGACACTTTGCTTCCCCTCCTGGAAAAATGTGTCTTTGTTGGTGTGAATTATCGCATATCTGCTACATGACAGTGCTCCAGCCAGCTTTCGAGATCTGACTGGAAGCGATGTGTATCTTAAACTAGAATGTGCTGTATAGGGTCCAACATGATACTGTTAGTGTCAGACATTTAAGACATCTGAATAATGGGGTCGGGGCGTGGCCTCCACCAGTAGCGGAGAAATTGGCCGTTTGTAGGGCGGGAAAAAGTTGCCACTTCGTCAAGTGGACGTAGATTTAGTGATGACGGTGACTGGAACCGCTCAGCGAGCCTTGGATGTAACATCCCTGTTCACAATGGTCACTCATTTTGCTACAGACACGGGATTGCGGCAGGTATTGCTTCTCGATGACGAGCTGTTGGCGGCGCGCTGGGTGCCGAGGTCATCAGGTGGACAGCACGTTTTAGCAGTGACAGGCGTCGGCGTCGTCGAAGCCGCCACCGATCCGTGTGTCAGCCGCGGCTCCTGGCAGCCACGCTAACTCGTCGTCGGCACCTACCACACCGAGAAGAATACTGTTCACAATGTAACACACAGCAAGGTCGAAGTCAAGTCAAAGGCGTAGGCACTCACTGGGCCGTGATGAGCAACGGTAAAGGACCTCATGAATCTGTGAACAACAGCAGAGCGCTCCGACAGCCCCTTGTTCAGACTCTGAACGTGATGCCTTAGACGGAGTTGGTCGCTAGCAGATGATGATCGCCCAGCAGTGCGTAGGCGCAAAGTTGTCTGTTGACTAGCCCAGCTCAGACGGACGCCTGCTGCTACTGGAGACAAAGTCCCTGGAAAACTTCTCGGTCTCTCATATGGTACTGAAGTGCTCTTCACCTCGAAGTTAACAGCTAACAAAAGTTATAGTGGTCAGGATGCAGGATCGTGTACGGAGGCTAATATGGTTGTCTACAGAGAATGTTGGCGAGTATCTGAAAACATCTGAGAGAGGGCGTTTGGTTTGAAGGGATGGGAATATTTAAGTCTACGGCAAAGTTCTTCTCTGACAGCAACGCCCCACCCTGGAAGAGAGAACAGGATGCGGCGGATTTGCGTCGCCTTTTGGTGTCGTTGAGTTCACTTGTTCTGATTTTGTTTTGTCGGCTCCTGCAAGAGCCTTGCCGGAGTAGTAAGGTTGCGTAACTGCACTCTGCAGAGGCACTGAATAGCTTTTTCTGCTTTTTTAGCATTTCCGTGCATAGGTTTCCTAAACTGTGTTGTTGAAACTTGATGGAAAATAAAATTGTGTGCCCGATCGAGACTCGACCTCGGGAACTTTGCCTTTCGCGATCGAGTGCTCTACTGACCGATCTACTCAAGCACGACTGACGAGGAGCCCTAACAGCTTTACTTCCTCCAGTTCCTTGTCTCCTACCTTGCAAACTTGTCGTTGTTTATCATTTCTAGGGCTGTATTCCAAATTGACCCCTCGCTATTGAAAATAGATCTGCATTAATGTAGCAGCTGCACCTGACGACGCGTGATCAGCTGGGTGTGGTGTTAAAGCGCGTGTGTGTGTGTTGTGCAGGCGAGCGCCCGGCTGGCGGCGCGGGCCGGCGACCGGACCCCGTGCGAGAGAGCGAGGAGCGGGCAGACGCGGCGGCGGCAGCGGCGGCGGCCGTGGCCACGGGCGGCACCACCGTGGCCGGGGGTGGCGGGGGCGCGCCCCACCAGCGGCACTCCCACCACGAGGACGACGACGGCCGCCTGCACCACGACCTGTGAGTACACCTCTCTCTCTCTCTCTCTCTCTCTCTGGCTATTGAAAAACCGAACAATAGATAACATTTTTTTTGTATAAATGCTTTACTCACGTGACTTCACTTCTCCGCCGCATAGTCAACACGCACATCCAACTGCTTGTCGTATCGTAACACCAATTTGTTTTTTCCCCTCGTCATAGAATGGCGCCACCTTGTTCTTCAGGCAGTTGCCAGCGTCTTTGACCGCACTAGGCTGCTAGGACTTCGTCTTAAGGGAAAAAAGATAATACCTTGGTGCCAAATCCGGATTATAGGGAGAATGTTGAAAAATATCCCAGCTAAAAAGTGTTTCCTCATCTTTCGGTCTAGAGTACAGGATCGCGCATCGTCGCGCGCGCGTGAGAGAGAGAGAGATACGGTTCTTTGAGTAATCATTTTGCACCGTTCAATTCAGGATTGACCATAGGAGTTCCGTGTGTCTCACAATAAGCGTGTAATGTCATAGTAGTCTCACATGTTACTCTCATGAAACCTGTTGTCAAAATTCTTTCGCGATATCAAGAAATTGTAACCATAATTTTGCCGTTTGACAGCGCATGCTTGCATTTTTTGAGCTTATTGGGAGAGTGTTTGGACTCTTCACGTACTCCACCTACTTTTCGATTCTGTTTAGAAATCCCTGTTCTTGGTACCACCGGACGAGAAGGCGCAATGGTTAGCACACTGGACACTCACTTAGGACGACGGTTCAAATAACGCATTGACCATCCAGAATTAGGTTTTTCGTGATTTCCCTCAATCCATCCAGGCAAATGTCGGTATAGTCTCTTTTGAAAGGCAAGGCCGATGTCCTTTTCCACTTCAAAATCCGACCTTGTGCTCCGTATCTAATGATTCAGTTGTCGACGTAACGGTTAAGCGTGAATTTCCTTTTTCATAGTAGTGGTGCAGGAACGTAAGACCTCACCTATTCTTTGTTTCCGGAAGATCGCTTAGACATTTTGGTACCCACCGTGCACAAATCTGTCTGTCTGTAAAAGTGTTAAAAGGGTTCTCCTCGAAATATGAGGCACATCTTCCGAAAATTCACACACCCTTGACCAGTTTCATGATGCACATGCGCCCAACCAGACTTAAATTTTCTGCACCGCTTCTTCACAGCGCGATCAATAAAACCCCATCCCCCTTACTCAAGACACAGTGAGTCTCAGCGGCATTTACTCTTGCAGGAGGCATTCCTTGCAGGAAGAGTGTGATATAAAGTGCTAGGCAACAGGCGGCAGATGGAACAACTTGGTCTGTTTCTATCGCTTGCTACTTGCAGACTAGTGAACGCAACAGAGAGCTGAAGGACGGAACGTAACCTTCAGAGTCCCATTTTCCAACCACACAAGCGCACTGAAGGTGCAAGCATTTCATCTCAAAGCAAAGTGGGTGGATCAGGTGTTCAGGGTGTGTGTGTGTGTGTGTGTGTGTGTGTGTGTGTGTGTGTGTGTGTGTGTGTTAAAGGGGCGTGGCATTCGTTTGAAGTATAGTTGCGTAAGATACCGTTTGAGGTCGGGCTTGCTCTACCACGTTTGTCGTACTGACAACCTCAATAAGCACAAACGGCAGGCGTTGCTGAATGTTTCGCGTACTCCGCTTTGCTTTGAATTTTGTATTTCTTGTTTCCTTATTCTGAAATGACTGAAAAGGCTTTTTCAGCTCCATGAAGAACTTCGAATGTGACACCCATGACATCAAAGTACCGACGATCGTTATCGAGACGTAGCAGCTCCGCTTTCGGAGAACCAAAGATCATGGGTATAGGCGGGAGGAAGGCGGGGATTCGTTCCCCCACTCTAAGTCCACCCGTGTTAATACTCGTGTTCTGGTGCCACGTCGTTGATCCCACTAAGAAGTGAAGTGACGGCAGGTGCTGAAAACATGACTTGACAATTCTGAAGAATGAACTGAGGAAGCCGACAGCAAATTAGACAGCTTAATGAGCCGCCCTCTGAAAACTGCTTGTCAGAACTATGTACGGTAGGATAAGGAGAAAATACAGGCAAAATAATTGAGTGAAACAGTGTTCAACTTCCAAACAAAGGAATGTCTTACTTTCTCTTATCCAGATCGAATTTCAAAGATGGGTTGACCTATATGTATGCGTTTGAACGCAAAATCCATGAAGGTAATGACATAAACCTAATTAAGAAGCTGTATATGACCAAAACGCCAAAATCGAGGATATTAGACACTAAAATCTCGAAGTGTTAAAGAGATAACAAGACGACATTGTTAACTTGGTTCCTGTATCAGTCTTCCCAAGTGCCTTGCATGCTGTCCGCATATGAATATAGTGAAATTACGCAGTTCATACTACGATAGTCGCTAAAAACAGAGATTCGGTTTATTTCCCAGACAGAATTAATAAAATTAGTAAATAGCTTGGAAAAACACAGTCAACAAATTCTTCTATCATCTTGAATGAGAGAGTGCGTGAGAAGGAACTGAATTCAGATATGTAATATGGCGGCGAAAAAAAAGTAGGATCATGTTGGGAGGCTTACAACAATTGACAGCACTCGGACAACTTATAAAAATGTCGAAACATGTAATTTGGACGTGACTACCAATTTTCCAGCTGACTGACTGTTGTATGTTGTAGATAATACCATACAGAAACGCGCTCTGGATGCTTGCAACATTGTCCAGGAGTACGATGAATGTATCTGAAATCTGAATGCATCACCGAATATTTTCGACTCCAGGCTAGCAAACGATAAGAATGGCATGTTCCCGTGCAGAGGAAATCTGTCTTAAACGCCTCCGTCAAACTCTGAATAGCTTCGTATATTTTCTCCACATCTTCAGAAGCGAGGAGGAGAGGTTATGCTGGTTATCAGTGACTGAAAGATAAAAAACGCCGTTGGACTAACCCTCCAGGTCCAGTTCGGTACGACTACACGTCAGTGGATTGTCACAAATATTTTCAGCATCTGCTGTCACTTCAGTTCTTAGTGGTGTCAACAACGTTGCACTCGAACGTGAGCGTTATCACATGGGAACACAGACCGGGGGTTCATGGCTGCAGATCCCCTCAGCGATTCAAAGTAGAAAACTTTGTCTCTTTGTTTAAAGCTGCTAATAACATAAAAGTGTGTTTCGCTATGGTCGGGAAAATTATGTTAGGAAATCGGATTGATAAAAGTACTTGCTGTCAAGTCACCTTTATTGAAGACAAGCAACAGATAGTTAATAATACGGTAGACGCATGGTTGACTGACTGGTGCTTTCTGGTGAAGTCTGCTGTACGGTTCGGTTGTTCAATACATGGAACGCAATTACGAGCATGACTAGCGATTAGTAAGAAAGAAAAGATAGGTGGTGAGGGTTAAAAGAAATAAATTAGCACTGTTGTCGATTTTACTAAAATTTGCACCTAGCAGTCCCATAACCTGCTACATGGAGTTGCTAAATCACTTCGCATTCCGGCATTTTTACGAGATAAAAATGACATTATCTCCTCGTCCAATACAGGTACAGCAGTAACTGACAAGTACGATATCGACGAGACCTTGAGTCTTTAGACGTTGGTTCGTACTTCTTTATATAAGTTGCACATTTTGCACCGAAATTTTCACCTCTAACGATAACAAAACGCCATTGAAAACAACAGCCTCCTGCTTTGTGATAATCTTCATTTAACTGGATTAGCCATTGACTTCGCACTGCTCACTTTTAGTGTTGCGTATCCACAGCTGTGTATCACTTAAGTATTTCTGCAAAGTGCGTTACTCCGCAAACTAAGCAGTGGCGCGATGGACACGTTACAGAACAGAAGAAAGCCATTCCTTGCTTGGCCAGATGCATTTCGGCTCGTTTTGTTGTATTATCAGTGATGCGAGACCCACATTTTCATTTGTACGTTGCACTTACAGCCTACATACTGTTCTATCGTACAATTATGTTAAAACTGCTGCATACGAGTGAAATACATCTGCTTCAGGCCAGCGATGATGACCTAACAAACTGAAAGGAAGTGGGTCTGGCTAAACGAATATTGCCTTTATTCTGTCGCATACAGACGATCCTAACCTAAAAACGTAATAGTTAGTGAGGGGATGGCAAATCAACAACGTTGGACATGTTACTTGAAATTCATTTCATAACATTTCGTTGTCAGTGGCTATTATGAAGCCACCTATCATAAATGCAAAGTAATCAGTTCATTTTCATGTCCGAATGATGCACTCCAGCTCGCGCTGCCGCGTCGGCATGGCCAGCGGCATTTACTCAGCAGTTCACTTGTAACATCTGTCTGTTGACTGATGACCTGCATGACATGAACACAACGAAGGTTACACCAGTGAAAGGACGTTGTAAACACACACAGATCAAGTAAGAAGCATATCTACAGACAGCCTTGTAGGGGGGGCAACCACAGCTATGTTTATTCATCCTGGGGCTTAATAACCGCTTCAGCTGTACAGGGTCCTTTATTACTGTACCACTACTTGTTTCGTGGCGCTAAAAGCCACATCTTCAGGTGACATATGATTAAAACATTAGAGCGGAAGCATATCTGCCTTACTGTGATCACCCTTATTGCCTGTTGTTCAGACAGTGCTAATCGAATTACCGAGAGTTTTGGTGTGGTTTTCACTTCAGTCAAACGCCCTTTTCCCCAGTGGCTCGGAGCTTCCGTAGCGTCTGGTGAAGTCGCACACTCGGCTGCGGCCGGAAGCCGTACCACCTCAGCGGTTTGCGGCGCGCGAAACAAATTGCGCCACGCACTACTTCACAGGTCAATGGGGTCCAGATAAGGGTAGTCGGATGCGCTTTGGCACTCGAGACAGAATTAAACTTCAGTACTCCCACGTCAGTAATGGACTGTAGTAATCCAACTAAACTCAGAAATGTTCCGATATCGTACCAGTAGAATGGAAATAGTCGACCGCTAACAGTAAACACACCTCTTTCAACTGTCGTCTAGCAACTCCCACCAATAACCTCCACAACAACACAATAGGAATGCGGTTTAAAATGGCTAGGAGAAAAAGCCACACAAACACGCCACACTCATATTTCCACGGAAACGAATATAATTCATTAAAGTAAATGAAAACCAACATAGCGAAGTATGTCTCGTTCACTAGACACCACCTTCCAATTAGCTGCTTGTCTCCACAATCTAATTTGAGCGTGTGCGCCCTCGCTAAAATGGAACACTCAACTAGAATTACACGACCCGAAATTCATGGCAGCTTTTGGGAACGCGGTTTCGGATTGCCACAAATTTCAGTACACAAAGAAACAACTGTCAGGTACGAAAGGATCACCTCTAGAACTCTGAGGTGAACTACGAAAGCACCACCTCCACTTACAGAGGCTACACAACCCTCGAGGTCTGTCGGTCGACTCCCAGATTTTGTGAACTCTTAAAACGTTTCACGAATGTAGGCATTTTAGTTAGCAGTTTGCTGCTCCCACTTAGAGCGCTTATGTAAGGTTATGCTTCTTGTCTGGACCTTTAGAAGTGCCTCTGGTCTGGGAATGTACTCCACTAACTATACACAGACTCCAGCTGCCTCCTAACAGCTCCCGCTAATGCCCGGATCAACACTTGTTCGGGAGTATTAGGTAAAGACCAGACCATAACCTGCTGCATGGAGAAAACTGCTTCCCCTTCCGTACACAATAGCTTCAGAAACGAGAAAAAAATGTTCGATCCCGAAACATGTTACAATAGGAACTGTGCTTAAAATTCAGCTTTAAATAGCGATAAAGCAATAGTTCCGTCCGTGGTAGTTGAAGCACTAGACTGCTTAAGGTACTCATACTGCATCCTCTCTATTTAGTAGTCAGTGGGATAACGCAGTAGCACGTAGACACAAGGTCGGTCTCTCTCTCTCTCTCTCTCTCT